>NC_090649.1:21295265-21595265 GCF_040937935.1 Hyperolius riggenbachi
CTGGGCTTTCACATACTGAGGAATTACAAACAAGGGCAAAGCTGTTTGCAAGAAGAAAAGAGCAGCCTGAAACTTCAGTGCATGGGGGAAAGAAACACACAAATGATCTCTTGAGATTCAAAAGGAATGCTGTATACAGCCTGCTTATGTATGGATGTATTTTCTATGTGTGGACATACTGTACATCAACCTACTTCCTGTTTTGGTGGCCATTTTGTTTGTTTACAAACAAACTTTTTAAAACTGTTTTTAACCACTTTTCATGCGGCGAGGAGCGGCGAAATTGTGACAGAGGGTAATAGGAGATGTCCCCTAACGCACTGGTATGTTTACTTTTGAGCGATTTTAACAATACAGATTCTCTTTAAGTATCCACATTTCAGGATAAAAATTGTTATAAGTAGAAGGGTCTTTTGTGTTGCCAGGGTAGAGCTAGCCCTCATGGGGCTTTCTCTAGGTGAGCAGACAAGACAAAGTCCAGGAGAATATCATTGCCCAAGGCACCCTTCATATATATTTTTTCACTCCATGTTAAGTTGTGCAAAATCATATTTTGCTATAAGGAGTTTGACTTTTTATATTTTAACTCTAATTTCAGCCTTAGCATAGTGTCAAATCTTAGAAAACTTGGGCGTGAAGAAAAATGTGTCTCCTTCAAAGACAATGGGCGTGGTTTAAATCACTTTTTCTCCTAAGTTTTCTCCCAGGAGGTCATTTTATCATCTTCTGTTCAAAATAACATTCCAGCAAATAGTACCAAAAACTAAGTGAAAAAGGACTGTCAAAATTAATCTAAATACACTGGTGGAGACTCTTACGCTTCTGACCTATTGCTCCTAAGACATTTTTTATTGACTTCAGGAGAAAACAATTGCATATGGGTCAATATATAGTTGCATAGTTTGGTTGAAAAAATCCATCAAGTCCAACCAGGAAAACAAAAAATAATAATAAACAAATAATAAAAAAGCACCATCCTGAACCTGCACATATCCCAGCTGATCCAGGGGAAGGCAAACAACCTTACAAGGCCTGGACCAATTAGCCTTAAAAGGGAAAAATTCCTTCCCGACTCCAGATGGCAATCAGATAAATCTCTGGGTCAACTCTTTCGGGAATGACCTAATAATTATAGTTCTGAATGTCCTTCAGTGCAAGGAAAGTGTCCAAGCCCTCTTTAAATGCAGATATAGAGTTAGGCCTCAATTCACAGAGCATTATAAAAACGTTTATCAAACACTTTATCAAACGTTTGATAATTTACCTCATGGGTAAAATCTCATTTTAAATTCACTAAGGTGTTATATATTTATCGAATGTTTTACCGATAAAACGTTCAACAAATATATAACACCGTAGTGAATTCAAAATGAGATTTTACCCATGAGGTAAATTATCAAACGTTTGATAAAGTGTTTGATAAACGTTTGATAATGCTCCGTGAATTGAGGACAGGGGCGGCGCCAGGGGGGTGCTTGGGGGTGCTCGAGCACCCCCTAGAATTGTCCAAGCACCCCCAAAGCACCCCCTGGAGTGAACTGACTTCAGGCGTCTAAAAGACGCCAAGTCAGTTCACACTGCGGCAGCCCGGAGCAGCAGGCAGGGCTACGGTAAGATGGCCGCCCGAAGCCCTGTTCTGCAGACTCGAAAAGTCTGCAGTGCATGGCTTCGGGCGGCCATTTTCCCGTAGCCCTGCTCTCAGCATGCAGGCAGGAAGTCTCGTGACGTCGGGAAGGAAGAGGATCGTGGGCGCGCGGGCGCTGCGCGCCACAAGGAGGTCGGGACAGGAGGTCGGGAAAGAAGGTCTTCTGGCTGTAGGTGAGTAAATGGGTTTTTCTTTTCTTTTTCAGGTGGTGCTGATTGTGCATATTGGGTTCATTTCTGCTACGGATTGTGCATATTGGGGTCATTTCTGCTACGAATTGTGCATATTGGGGTCATTTCTGCTACGGATTGTGCATATTGGGGTCATTTCTGCTACGGATTTTGCATATTGGGGTCGTATCTGCTACGCATTGTGCATATTGGGGTCATTTCTGCTACGGATTGTGCATATTGGGGTCATATCTGCTACGGATTGTGCATATTGGGGTCATATCTGCTACGGATTGTGCATATTGGGGTCATATCTGCTAACGATTGTGCATATTGGGGTCATATCTGCTACCGATTGTGCATATTGGGGTCATATCTGCTACCGATTGTGCATATTGGGGTCATATCTGCTACCGATTGTGCATATTGGGGCCATATCTGCTACGGATTGTGCATATTGGGGCCATATCTGCTACCGATTGTGCATATTGGGGCCATATCTGCTACGGATTGTGCATATTGGGGCCATATCTGCTACCGATTGTGCATATTGGGGCCATATCTGCTACCGATTGTGCATATTGGGGTCATATCTGCTACCGATTGTGCATATTGGGGTTATATCTGCTACCGATTGTGCATATTGGGGTTATATCTGCTACCGATTGTGCATATTGGGGTCATATCTGCTACCGATTTTGCATATTGGGGCCATATCTGCTACCGATTGTGCATATTGGGGTTATTGAACATGTTTTTAGTTCAAATCTGCTCACATTACGTGTATTTTCTTGAGAAAACCTGCACAATTATGTGAATTTTCTGGGGAAAGGGTCACCAAAACTTGGGCCCTCTGTCTTTGCGTTGCACTTTTAAAGGGAACCCGAGGTGAGAATAATATTGAGGCTGCCATATTTATCTCCTTTTAAGTAATACCAGCTGCCTGGCTGCCGTGTTGGTCCTCTGCCTCTAATTCTTTCAACCATAGACCCTGAACAAGCATGCAGCAGGTCAGGGGTTTCTGACAATATTTTCAGAACTGACAAGATTAGCTGCATGCTTGTTTCTGGTGTAATTCATTTCACTACTACAGCCAAATAGATCAGCAGGGCTGCCAGGCAACTAGAATTGTTTAAAAGGAAATAAATATGGCAGCCACCATATCACTCTCACCCTGGGTTCACGTTAAATTACAGTTAGCCCCGCTCTCATCCGGTCATGACCACGCCCATTTTGGTTGTAGCCACAACCATTTTTTGCCGCGGCGCGCTTCGTGCGCCGCAGGTGGTCAGCTCCCCCGGAAATTAGTCCAGCACCTGCATAGCACCCCCTAAAAAAAATTCCTGGAGCCGCCACTGATTGAGGCCAATGTCATAACTACTTCTTGAGGTAAGATGTTTCAGATTTTAAACACTCTCACTGTGAAGGACCCTTTTCTAAACAGATGGCAAAAACCCATTTACTCCATATGCAAATCATGTCCTCTTGTCTGTTGTACAACCCTAGGGACAAAAAGCTCATCTGCCAAGCTTTTGTATTGCCCTCTGATGTATTTATACATGTTAATCAGGTCACCTCTCAGTTGCCTGTCCAAGCTAAATAAGCCCAGTTTGTCCAACCTTTCTTGTTAAGTGAGATCTTCCATCCCTCTGATGAATTTAGTTGCCTGTCTTTGTACCCGTTCCAGAAGGTCAATGTCCTTTCTATAGTGTGGTGCCCAAAACTGTATTCCATATCTCTTACCTAAATTTAGAGTGTATACAGTGATATTCCTAGGGAGCGTATTTAGAGTAGTTCTTACCCTTCGGGGTTTATAGTTTATGAAGATTATTTGTCTTCTAATAGGAGAGCGACTCCAAGCACTTGCAGCAGCAGTCCTGGGATACCAAGCAGGACAATACATGTCCTGCAGGCTCTGATGGTGGTTGCAAGTGTTTGCAACCCAACTCCTTGAGTATATATGCATATATTCTCAATATATCCACCTGTTACAGCGATATCCCACCATGGGCTCCTGGTCTCCCTCATTTCTCTCTTTCAGAAATGTGAAAGTTACGGGTATCCACCAAGAGTCACAATCTAGTTACTGTCAGAATTATTTTCAGTAATTGCTTGCTTGGTGGTGGCTTCAAAGGCATTTTTATTGATAAGGTATGAAAATATCACCTGGGGAAAACTTATGAGAAAAGTGAATTGAATAAGGGTCACTTCCCTCTATGGAGAGTTAATTGATTGCCCCCCAAAGGAAAGAGAATTTTTTTTTTCTGCAACAAAAATTGATCAATCCATATGCCACATAAAAAAAATATATCTATATATATAATAATATAATAAAATAAAAAGCAGCCTCCTAATAATATAAGCAGGGGCGTAGCAATAGGGGTTGCAGAGGTTGCGACCGCATCGGGGCCCTTGGGCCAGAGGGGCCCCGAAAGGCCCTTCCTCAACTACAGTATTAGCTCTCTATTGGTCCTGTGCTCATAAATAATCACTTCTATATATACTTTGAATGGTGGTAATCATTAACAAACTGTTCCCTATCCTCTTCTTGCACCTCTGACACTGTAGTTGCCATTGGCAGGTTTTGGTGCGACGTATCAATTGTTATGTATAGAGTGCTTGGGGGGCCCCAATGTAAAACTTGCACCGGGGCCCACAGCTCCTTAGCTACGCCACTGAATATAAGTAAAACATATAAACAATCTGGATCCTATAAACCATAAAATTAAAATTAAATTAAAGGAGAATAAAAGAGAGGACTACAAAATTCCTTTCTAAATTTGTTGGCTAGTATAATTTCTCAAGGACTTCATTCAGTACATCAGGGACGAGGGTTCTAAGAATCTGAATCAAATACGTTTCTTTATTCCGTATGACCTCAGAAACATTTGGTGTGTGTACAGATTCAATAAACGTAATTTTAAGGAATTGGGGGTCACCATTGTGGTAAGTGTTAAAGTGCCTGGAAACACTGTGAAGAGGATATTTTTTGAGGATATTCCTCTTATGTTTTCCAATCCTGTCTCTAGCTGTCTGCGTAGTACGTCCAATATATTGCAAACTGCAGGGACATGAAATCAAATATATTATATTCCTAGAGGTACAGCACATATTGTGTTTAATGGTATAAACAGCCTTAGTAACAGTGGAGGAAAAACTTGCCGAAGTGTTGACAAACTGACAAGCTGTGCAGCGGGTGGAGTTACAAGGGTAGGAACCTGGAGCAGACATAACATTACTAGTTGTATTTGAGGAATAAGATAACCGAGATTTGCTGGGGGCCAGTAGGCTACGAAGATTTGGGGCCCTCCTAAAGGTCAAGAGGGGAGTTTTAGGTATCGTTAATTCAGGGTGTGGATCTTGAGTTAGTATCTCCCACCTATTTTGCAGAATGGATCTAATTTGGGTATGTTGTTTACTATAGACCGTAATGAATCTGGGAAACAAGGCAGCCTTTCATGGGTCAGTTTTAATGGTGACAACCGGGGTGGTTATGGCCTTATGTTTCGCATCCTTAATTCGTTTTTTAGGGTAACCACGTTCTGTGAATTTTTTTGTTAAAGTATTGGATTGTGTGTGGAATACAGGAAGATCAGTGCAGTTGCGAAAGATTCTACGATATTATGAGTAGGGTGTATTGGTAGTCCAAGGACGGTAATGGAAGCTGTTAAAATGGATATAATTGTTAGAATCTACTGTTTTAAAATAAGTTTTGGACTTAATAATACCATCTTTAATATACAGAACTAGATCTAAAAATTCTATGGAATTACAATGTTGCTGAGCCGTAAAAGTTAGGCCAGCCGGATTGTTATTGAGAAATTCCAAAAAGTGCGGAATATCAGTAGGTTCACCTTTCCAAATGAATATGAGGTCATCAATATATCTCCTATAAAAAATAATGTTATTGACAAATGGATGTTGTGAATCAAATTTCAATAGCTCTAGGTAGCCTATGGCAAGATTAGCGTAAGACGGTGCGAAAGAGCTTCCGATGGCCGTCCCTGACACGATGGTAAAAATGGTCTCCAAATGAAAAAACATTGTGTTGTAGTATGAATTGTGCACCGTCTTTAATAAATTGTTGTTGTGCTGTAGGCATATTGGGGTTGGTAGCTAGGTAATATTCTAAAGCTCTAAGGCCAAAATGATGTGGAATATTAGTGTAAAGTGGGGACACGTCACATGTGAGCCAGATACATTTATTGTTCCAAGGTATGGTTTGCAGCAGATGAATTAGATGTTGTGAATCTTTGAGGTAAGACAGTAAGGATCATACCAACAGTTGTAAATGTGTATCTACAAATCTGGATAAATTACTGGTTATGGAATCAATACCGGAAATAATCAGTCTGCCTGGAGGTTTCTTGAGATTTTTATGAATTTTTGGTAGGTAATAAAAAAAATGGTAATTTGGGGTGATGATTAATGATAAAATTTTGTTCATTTTTCGTTATAATGTCACTGAAAAAAGCTTGGTTAATAAAAGATTTGAGGGTAGAGTTAAATGAAGCCGTGGGACCTGTGGCCAATTTTACATAATGGAGGGGATTGTTAAGCAATCTATGAGATTCCGCGATATTATCCATATTATTAAGAATAACAATCCCTCCCCCCTTATCAGCAGGTTTTATAGAAATGTTATGGTTGTTTCTGAGTAAATTAAGGGCCCTTTTCATGTCTAGTCAGATTGGATGTGGATGATTGTAAATCTAGATTGAGTTTTTGAAGATCATTGAGGACTAAAGTATAAAAGGTATCAATAAAATTGCGTTTTGAGGCTGTAGGATAAAACCAAGATCTACCTCTCAATTGAGTGGTGATGAATTTCTCAGTAGAAACCTCGTTAGTATTAGTTATACAAATCAGAAGTTGGTCGTTATTAGTAAGCATTAGGTTATAAGTAGGGTCTACCAAGCTAGCTAGCCTGGTGTTTTTTGATAGCAAAATGTCTTTTGAGCGTTAATTTTCGGATGTATGAATTTAAATCGACAAATAATTTGGACAGTTGGGAGGTGCTCGTGGGGCAAAACGACAGGCCCTTCTCAAGTAACTGTGTTTCTGAGGAGGATAATGTGTAATCTGATAGATTGAAGATACAACGGGTTTGCGTATTTGGGTCTGTTATTGGGTTGTGGACTGTATTCAATTTCTTTTTTCTTTTCCCTCTTTTTCGGATTCTGAAAGAAGTCGTTTCAATTTGTGTTTGGGTTGTAGGATAACTCTCGAGGCCGTCGGACTGGGTATAGGTAGAACTAGCGTGTTCTGTGTGATCGATGAGGGTAGATCTAAAAAAGAGGATGTGAGGGTATTGGACTCTGCTTGTATGTTACCTGAACCAAAGAAATTAGTGATAAGTCCAGTACTCTTGGGTAGATCTTCCCTTGATGTGGGCGTTGGGGGCAGAGTGGGTGAGGAAATAGGTGTGTCATGAATACTGATCTGTGAGAGGCAAAGTGAATTCTCGTCGACCAGAGTTTCCTCTGAGATGGTTTGTGCAGGTTCACCAGAAACATCAGCAGGCACAGTGGGATGTTTGTGTATTATGGCCAATGTCTCCAGAGGGGACCCATTGTGAAATGTGCACACCGGTTTTTCGCTGAGCTTGAAATGGCTGATTATTTTAATGATGGATGGGGTAGATTGTGAGATATTGCCCTGATGGCCTATGGTTGGGGATACTTTAGTTTTTAAAGGAGGAGGTTTCTTTGTCATCCCAGATTTTTTGGGGTGAATCGGGTTCAAACCATGGTGTAATGCTTTCTTTTTGTCCTTGTCCATGAGTGCTTTGGTCGGAGTGCACAAAACTGAACTTTGGTGTGGTTATTGTAGGTCCTGATTTTACATTGGGGGTGTGTCCTTGGAGTGTTGTCAGAGGAATAAAACCAGGGGGGGGGGCATGGGGGGGGGGGGAAAGGTGGATTACAAGGTGGGGGTAGAATATTTAAACTCATCAGTGGAGAGGTGTTGGTGGTGGTGGTGTTGGATTGTGGGACGGTCTTGGGTGAACGGGAGGGAGTCTGGTTTTCCGTTCCCTTTCTTTGTGCTCAGCATATGCTTTACAGAGGCGCTCTAGCAGAGTGACAGACCTAGATCTGGTAAGTCCCTGTTTGGTTTCACGTATGCCGCCGTGCATATTTTACCTTATGCTATTCTATATTTACTATTTATTTCCAGCAGAGCCTCTGGTTGTTTTTTTATATGTTAATGCTACAGAACCAGTTTGGATTCAAGTGGTATTAAGGTTTTTTTTAATGATACTGACATGTCACATCTATGTAAAGGAGTTATTTCACAGATTGTATCATACATAATGGAGTTGTCAACTGCTTCAATTATCTAATAATGCATGATGGATACTTGACTACCTACTGTTGCACAAAAGGTGATTCATTTGTAAATAACTGGCTGTGTTGTTGGTCTATTCTTAGCACCTCCTAGTGTTCTTTTTTATGTTTGTGTTTTTTCTTAGTGTTCTCCTTGTACAATTGCCTGATGAAGCGGGATGCTTGCCCCGTGAAACGCGTTGCAGCATTATAATTTGGAGAATTGTTGTAAAATAAATTTTCTGGCCACAAACGGCTTATACTGATTGGTCATTTATGTACTTGAGGGAGGTGAATTCACCCATTTCCTTCCTTTTAGACGGTTTTTAATATATTTTACCCTACTTTGGCGCGTTATTTTTTGCACTATTATTCTCTTAGACTTAAATGAGTTTTGTTTTAAATTGTGAAAGGTTAAAATTTGACTTTGTCCTTTCAAAATTAACAGAGCATGTATTGAATGATAATGGATTTTTTTGCCCACAGATATGGAAAATTGCATGAAATGTCCAGATGATCACTGGTCTGATGAAAAGAGAGCCATTTGCATTCCAAGATCGGTTGAATTTTTATCTTTTGGAGATGGACTGGTTGTGTGTTTTCTTGTGTTTTGTATTATCTTTTGTTTTTCAACAGTTGTGGTGTTGGTGATATTCATCAAATACAAAGACACTGCGATAGTAAAAGCCAATAACCAGAACCTCAGCTTCATCCTCCTCTTCTCCCTGGTCTTCTCCTTTCTGTGTCCTCTGCTGTTCATTGGGCGTCCTACCAGGATTTCCTGTCTCCTTCGACAAGTTACAGTTGGAAATATTTTTACACTGGCTGTCGCTTCCATTTTAGCCAAAACCATCACTGTTCTCTTGGCCTTTAACACCATCAAACCAAAAAGAAGATTCTACAACTTATTAGGAAAATATTTATCTGCTCCTTTTCTAATCATGTGCTTTTGTGGACAGTCGGTGATATGTGTCTTCTGGTTGACCTTCTCTCCACCATTTCCAGAATATAACACCCAGGTGCAGGTTGGCAAGATTGTATTACAATGTAATGAGGGTACTGCCACTATTTTCTATATTGTGATTGGCTACATGGGATGTCTGGCTATGATAAGCTTTTTTGTGGCATTTTTAGCCAGGAACCTTCCAGATGCCTTCAATGAAGCTAAGCACATCACGATTAGCATGCTGGTCTTCTGCAGTGTTTGGATCTCCTTCATCCCGGCCTACCTCAGCACCAAAGGGAAATACATGGTGGCTGTGGAGGTCTTCTCCATCTTGGCCTCCAGTGCTGGACTCCTGGGCTGCATCTTCATCCCCAAATGTTACATCATCCTAATGAGACCAGAGCTGAACACTAAGACTGGTGTGATGGCCAGAAGAGTATTATTAGGGAAATGAGTTGTAACATGTTACTGTGTCACTCATTTAGTATATGTAAATATATATTAAATTTGGGGCTAGTGCTGCTGTTCAGATTTAGGGTAAAGTACAATTGCTCTTGAGTTTGGTTAACTCCTCAATTCAAATTAATGTTCGGTATGAGTTCAAGAAAGTGGGCTTTCACTTATTTTATGTCCCATTTGGTATAAGAAGATAGTATTAGCACTGGAATAATGTAATGTATTGAAACTAGTTTGCATACATTTGCTACCAGTTTCAAACACCCTCACACTCATTATAGTAACACAGGTACAGTGTGTGTTATTGTTTAAAAACAGTAAATTAATGGGCAAAACTTTCTGCAGATTGAGTTGTGTTTAGATAGTCCCTTAAGTTATTAAGAGAACAGTCATTCACTGACTTATCACAACTGCTTTCTTGTAACTATAATTGAAAAAAAAAATAATAATCACTGAACTTTAACTTGGTATATTTTATCTGCACTATCAGTTCTAGATTATAAGCCTTTGGCAGGGTTCTCCTCCTTGTGTCCCCTACCTGTTCATCCACCGCCATTACTGTACACCCATCGTACGGATCTGAGTGAGCTAGACCTCCCTAATCTCCATGCTCCCATCCAGTGACTAACTAAGCATTACCTGGTACTCATACTGTGCTGTGTGATCTGGCCTTTCTTGTATTCCTGTGTTGTCATATTGCTGTTTGTCACCCCTAAATATTGTCTGTAACCTAAACTAATGTTCAGCGCTGCGTAATATGCTGGCGCTTTATACATTTTTTATGACATAAGAAATGGGAGGAGAAAAGTTATTATCATAAATTACACATTTTTTTTATTAATCACCACAATACAAAATTGTTAATTAAAATGACCAGAACACACATCGGGGTGAAGCTGCCTTAGAAATTGCGGCCACTATTAGTGGTCCCAATTGCTACAATGGACAATTCTATGGTATAAGAACTAACTAGTTCAAAAAAAGTTTATGGGGATCCCCTATTCAAAAAATCTATAACCTCAGTTTTTAGATGGTACACAGTTCACAGTTAGAGACCCTTTCTAAGAGCATTCAACACAAATGGCCATTGTGAAAGTATTGACCACTGAATTGTGAGTCCATGTGTCTAAAACCAACATGCAGATCCACTAAAGTGCGGTCCTTATACAGGGTCCATTGCAATGTATTAATGATCATAAGCAAGATCAAATGGAAAAGTCCACCAAGATGCAATCTTTGTATCGGTCCCAACAAATGAAGGAGTCCGCCAGGATACAATCTTTATGCAGGTGCTGTCTCAAATACAGTATATCCCTAATTGGACACCACGAATTTAGAAAAAAGCAGGTCTGCCAACACTTAGTCCTTGTGTGGGTTCTACTTGGTTATTGGATATTTGTAGGCTGATAAGAAGTACCAACCCTTTCAAGAACACAAATCATGTGGTGGGCACTTTAAGAGGACATACAGGTGCACAGAAAGAGCATATCGTTGTACTCAAAGTTGATATAACTCAGCATACAGTCCGCCAGGAACATTCCTTAAGCAGCATCAACTCCGGGTGGTATACAGCGATAGTTCAGCCAAAAAGCATCACATAAAGTGGGTGCATAAATTCATAAAACATGCATCTGATGTGAGTTCAGTTCCAGATACCATATAGTGCACATACTGATATCCCCTGAGGGTTCAAGTACATTTAGTTGCTCCAATTGGACCTGATGTACTAGATATGGCTCACAACAGTGTAGAAACAATAATAGGCATAGTTCACAGTTCATAAGCATGTAAGCTGTATATACATATCTTAGATTGAGGAATAAATATTATACTCATCCAGGCAGGTTGTCACAGCTGTATATTGAAGTTGTCCATATGCAGTCCAAAGTGCTACCCCCCCACGTGTGTGTCTGGTCAGAAGATGAGCGCTGTAAGGCCAACCGGTTTCACTGGTAAGACTACCAGCATCATCAGGGCAAGCTCAGTGGTTTGCTGTTAGTGCGGAGGAAGCCGGCCTAGAAATGGCGCCGAGCGGCCGGAAGACCCGTCCCGCCCTCAGCCCAGCCCGCCCACCACGTCACCCACATCACCAGGAGGACGAGTGAGCGGAGGAGCCAAGAAGGTGCAACATGTCTGATCCTCCACGTGTACGCTTGCCCCGGAGCTCCGTCCTGGCTGCTGATGGTAATGCGGCCAGACAGGAAGAACAGCAGAGCCAGCCTGGAGCGCAAAAAAAGCACAGCGCTCCCACGCTGATGGACATAGGAGGATACTGGGCCAAACAGGTGTCGCATAGGTGACCACTGAGGCCCCCCCCCGGCCGCCCGAGTGCCATCACCCCCCCCCCCCCCCCCCCCGGAGGTCCAATGCCCAGACAGCCCCGGAGGCAACCCAGCAGGGGGAGGAATGAAAAAGGGGACGCGGCCCCACGGGCATAGACCCCAATCAATGGGAGACCCCAATGTAAGGTCAGGGCCATGCCCCAAGGGTCAGCCCCCCCAAAAGGTTGCAAGCACCTCAAACCGGAGTCGCCACAATTACGGGGCCACTGGGCACCATTAATCTGGGGGGGGGGGGGGGGGGGCATAGCAACCAACTCCCACAACAGCAGCAACATATAAAGATTACATTTAATCACTTACTAAATCAAAATAGTAACATTTTAAAAAAAAATCTCTTAAAGGTATATATTAAGCTTTTAACAGAATAAATATCAAAGCTCATCAGATAAATTATATATTGACTAGATGGTCTCTCCTGTTGGGTAGGGGGCAGCCAGGTAGGGAACTGAAAAAGTGTAGGACAAGAGAGGCACACAGTCCTCCCACCAAAATCATATATAAAGGCAAAGGCGTCTGAGTCATTAGGCAGCTATAAATTCTTGCCTAGGGCGACAGGAGGAGGGAAGGGCGCTGCTGAACTGAGTAGTGAGAGGAGAAATGCCTCTCAACTCACTCAGGGATCAGGTTACACAGCAGCAGCAGGCGCCTGACTCATGACTGATTTACTGACTGATTAATTCATTTCCTTCAGCTCAATGATTTAAAGAACCACAGTAATGAATAAGTCAGTGAGAGAAGGCACTCATCCTAGTCAGGGATCCGAGTACAGCATCAGCTCCTGAGATTCATTCAGTCCCTCTCTCTGCTACTGGTAACTGCGTGGAAGTAGAGACTGTAGCAGCCAGGCATTGACTGCCCCCAGGCCACCTTTCATTCAGTGATTTAGGGTTGGTCCTGTGTCTGCTGTATTCAGGTTTGTTGTTGTAAGGCATTGTAAAACACTAGGCTAGCTGATAAAAGTGCAATTAGAGGGCAGGCAAGCTGGTAAATATACACAGCATGATGCAGAGAAGGGTCCATGGGAAAAAATCTGTCTGGTCTCTCCCCATTGTTAAAATGACAGCATGTGCAGATAAGGTGTTAAACAGGTTGAAAAGTTTTGACAGTCCCTAGACTCCAGGAGGGCTGCTTTCTGACTTGTGTGGGAGACTGGCAGGGACAGCAGTCCTATTACCAGCAACTAGCCTCTGTGTAATGTGGGACTGCAATACGGATAAGCTCTCTGCTCCATCTCAGGCTATTCTCAGTCTCACTCCACTCCTCCTATCTCTGGGCTAGTGCACGACAAAATCGCAATCGCTAGCAATTCGCAAATGCGATTTTGTGAAGCGATTTTTGAAAGAATCGCTCCAATAAATGCTACCTGCAGCATGTTTGCGATCACAACACTGCTGTGGGAACACCCTCATAGGGTAACATTAGCCCAGCGCTTTTCAAATTGCCGTAAATTTGAAAAGTGCTCTGAAGCACTCTTGGTGTGCACCAGCCTTCTTCATTCACCTTTGTTTCCCTCTTCCCCTAGTGCTGGCTGGCTGTGTCTTCTTGTCATACAGGAAAGCTAAATAAAAGTGCTATCCTGGTGAGGCAAACATCTTCATCCCTCTCTTTCAGCTTTTCTCTCCTCATTATTTCTCTGCATAAGGGCTCAGACAAACTATAAGGTAGTGAAAACCGGGATTAGTATAATAGTATAGTGTATGTCTACTGTGTGCTGTGTATAGTGTGATCTGTGTGTGTGTGTGTGTGTGTGTGTGTGTATAGTGTGTGTGTGTATAGTGTGTGTGTGTGTGTATAGTGTAGTGTGTGTGTGTGTGTGTGTATGTACTGTGTATAGTGTGTATGTTGTGTGCAGTGTATGTGTGTGTGCGTGTGTGTGTATAGTGTGTGTGTGTTGTGTGTGAGTGCATGCCGCAATAAGTATATTTTATGGTGAAACGCTCTGCTGCGTTACAACTATTTTCTGGTGAACCCATGCCGCAATAAGTGTATTTTCTGTTGAAACGCTGCTGCATTATGATTTTTGGGAGTGGGGTTAACCACAGGAGTGGGGGGGTATGGGGCTGGGGGGCACAGGATTTCTCACCTGGAGTGACAAAATGGCTAGAGACGCCCCTGTATAAAGGATGGTTTGTTGTAAATCTCATCAAAATTACCAAGAAAGAAAAATCAACATTAATTTTAAGAGGCTAGGAAATAGACTGGCCGGAACACAGCAGGCATCCAGATATGGAACCCAGACTAAAAATAAGGAAGAATAGGGAAGCTACAGTTAATTAACTGTATACAGTATACAATATACAGCTGTGACAACCTGCCTGGATGAGTATAATATTTATTACTCAATCTAAGATATATATATACAGCTTACATGCTTATGAACTGTGAACTATGCCTATTATTGTTTCTACACTGTTGTGAGCCATATCTAGTACATCAGGTCCAATTGGAGCAACTAAATGTACTTGAACCCTCAGGGGATATCAGTATGTGCACTATATGGTATCTGGAACTGAACTCACATCAGATGCGCGTACGTTAAAAAGGGGCGCTGGGAAAAAAGGGCGCGGGGTTTTAAACGATAAGCATGGATAACGTTTAAAAATGTATTGTACTGTATTTCGTTTAAAATTAATGTTTTATAAAGTTATAAATCATTAAATAATGTGCATTAAATCGGCAATTGTGAAAAAGTTAATCTTTCGTTTAAATAGTGAAACGTATAATAACGTTTAAAAAAAAAATACTAAGTAACCCTCCCTGTACCTACCCCTAACCCCTAGACCCCCCTGTTGATGCCTAAACCTAAGACCCCCCCTGTTGGTGCCTAAGTAACCCTCCCTGTACCTACCCCTAACCCCTAGACCCCCCTGTTAGTGCCTAAACCTAAGACCCCCCTGTTGGTGCCTAAACCTAAGACCCCCCTGTTGGTGCCTAAACCTAAGACCCCCTGTTGGTGCCTAAACCTAAGACCCCCCTGGTGGTGCCTAAACCTAAGACCCCCCTGTTGGTGCCTAAACCTAAGACCCCCCTGTTGGTGCCTAAACCTAAGACCCCCCTGTTGGTGCCTAAACCTAAGACCCCCTTGTTGGTGCCTAAACCTAAGACCCCCCTGTTGGTGCCTAAACCTAAGACCCCCCTGTTGGTGCCTAAACCTAAGACCCCCCTGTTGGTGCCTAAACCTAAGACCCCCCTGTTGGTGCCTAAACCTAAGACCCCCCTGTGATAAGCATTAATAACGTTTCAAAAACATATTGTGCGGTTTTTTCGTTTAAAAATAATGTAAAAAAAAAAAAAATTTGTACTATTTTTCGTTTAAAAATAATGTTTGAAAAAAATATTGTACTGTTTTTCGTTTAAAAATAATATTAAA
Source organism: Hyperolius riggenbachi (assembly GCF_040937935.1). Lineage (NCBI taxonomy): Eukaryota > Metazoa > Chordata > Amphibia > Anura > Hyperoliidae > Hyperolius > Hyperolius riggenbachi. Next base: position 21,310,521 of record NC_090649.1, read on the forward strand.
AAATGTATAAATCATTAAATAATGTATAATCATGAGAAGCAGTAATAAAACATTAAGTCTCCGGGCGCCGCTTTTAAAACGTTATTTTTCTCCGGCGCCCTTTTTTCCTATCGGGCGCCCATTAAACGATATTTATTATGGGAGTGAATGGCGGCGCCCGATTTGTCCACTAGCCTCCTGCGCCCTTTTTTACTGTTACCATCAGATGCATGTTTTATGAATTTATGCACCCACTTTATGTGATGCTTTTTGGCTGAACTATCGCTGTATACCCCCCGGAGTTGATGCTGCTTAAGGAAAGTTCCTGGCGGACTGTATGCTGAGTTAGGCCTAGTGCACACCGAGCGGTTTTTGGAGCGATCCGCCGGCCGCATCCGCCTGGAAAAATGCTTGGCTAATGTATTGCAATGGGATGGTGCACACCGGCGGTTTGAGGTTTTTGCCAAGCCGCAAACGCGCCTCCTGCTGCGCGTTTGCGGTTTTCGGAAGCGTTTCGTCCTCAATGTAAAGTATAGGAAAAACGCAAACCGCTCTGAAAAACGCTACTTCAGAGCGGTTTGCCAGGCATTTTTGTTACAGAAGCTGTTCAGTAACAGCTTTTACTGAAACAATATGTGTAATCTGCTACACAAAAACGCACCCAAAACCGGTAGGTATGTTTAGAAAACCTCTCTAAACATACCTAGAATCGCTCTGAAATCAGCTCCCAAAACCGCTAGCGTATTGCGGATCTGCTAGCGGTTTTGGTGTGCACTGGGCCTTATATCAACTTTGAGTACAACAATATGCTCTTTGGCCTGGTGCACACCAGAGGAGTTTTTCTGAGCGTTTTGAGTTTTTAAATCTGCTGCTAATGTTATCCTATGTGTCTGTGCACACTGGAGCAATGAGGTTTTGTGAAAAAAACCATAGCATTTCATTGGGAAGAGCTTTTGAAACCTTTCAAAAGCTCTTCCCAATATAATGCTATGGGGTTTTTTACAAAACCTCATTGCTCCAGTGTGCACAGACACATAGGATAACATAAGCAGCAGATTTAAAAACTCAAAACGCTCAGAAAAACTCCTCTGGTGTGCACCAGGCCTTTCTGTGCATCTGTATGTCCTCTTAAAGGGACTCCGAGCAGTGCAGAAACTATGGAAAGATGCATATCATTTTAAAGCTCTCTTTCTCCTCTTTCCAATGATATATAAATAGTCGCCCTACACCTTTTAGTTTTAGCTATTTTCGCGATCGAAATTGCCGCAGCCGCGATTTCGATTGCAAAAATAGAGAAAACTAAAAGGCATAGGGCGACGATTTAGGGGCCGTCAGAAAGAGGAGAAAGAGAGCTTTAAAATGATATCCATCTTTTCATAGTTTCTGCACTGCTCGGAGTCCCTTTAAAGTTCCCACCACGTGATTTGTGTTCTTGAAAGGGTTGGTACTTCTTATCAGCCTACAAATATCCAATAACCAAGTAGAACCCACACAAGGACTGAGTGTTGGCAGACCTGCTTTTTTTCTAAATTTGTGATGTCCAATTAGGAATATATTTGACTACCTAGCTAGCCTATACTGGGGGACACCTGTACCTAGCTAGCTTATACTGGGGGACACCTGTACCTAGCTAGCCTACAGTGGGGGACACCTGTACCTAGCTAGCTTATACTGGGCAACACCTGTACCTAGCTAGCCTATACTGTGGGAAACATGTACCTAGCTAGCCTACAGTGGGGGACACCTGTACCTAGCTAGCCTATACTGGGGGACTCCTGTACCTAGCTAGCCTACACTGGGGACTCCTGTACCTACCTAGCTTACACTGGGTGACACCTGTACCTCGCTAGCCTATACTGGGTGACACCTGTACCTAGCTAGCCTATACTGGGGAACACCTGTACCTAGCTAGCTTATAGTGGGCGACACCTGTACCTAGCTAGCCTATACTGGGTGACACCTGTACCTAGCTAGCCTATACTGGGTGACACCTGTACCTAGTTAGCCTATACTGGGGGACACCTGTACCTAGCTAGCCTATACTGGGGGACATCTGTACCTAGCTATCTTATACTGGCCGACACCTGTACCTAGCTAGCTTATACTGGAGGACACCTGTACCTAGCTAGCTTATACTGGGGGATACCTGTACCTAGCTAGCCTACAGTGGGGGACACCTGTACCTAGCTAGCTTATACTGGGGGACACCTGTACCTAGCTAACTTATACTGGGGGACACCTGTACCTAGGTATCTTATACTGGGCGACACCTGTACCTAGCTAGTGTATACTAGACGACACCTGTACCTAACTAGCCTATACTGGGGACACCTGTACCTAACTAGCCTATACTGGGGACACCTGTACCTAACTAGCTTATACTGGGCGACACCTGTACCTAGCTAGCCTATACTGGGGGACACCTGTACCTAGCTAGCCTTTACTGGGGGACTCCTGTACCTAGCTAGCCTATACTGGGTGACACCTATACCTAGCTAGCTTATAGTGGGGGACTCCTGTACCCAGGGCCGGGCCGAGGCATAGGCTGGAGAGGCTCCAGCCTCAGGGCGCAGTGTAGGCTATAGCCTATACTGGGGGACACCTGTACCTAGCTAGCTTATAGTGGGGGACACCTGTGCCTAGCTAGCGTATACTAGACGACACCTGTACCTAGCTAGCCTACAGTGGGGGACACCTGTACCTAGCTAGTCTATACTGGGCAACACCTGTACCTAGCTAGCCTATTCTGGGGGACACATGTACCTAGCTAGCCTATACTGGGGGACACCTGTACCTAGCTAGCCTATACCGGGGGACTCCTGTACCTAGCTAGCCTATACTGGGGGACACCTGTACCTAGCTAGCCTACACTGGGGGACACCTGCACCTAGCTAGCCTACACTGGGGGACACCTGTACCTAGCTAGCCTATACTGGGGGACACCTGTACCTATCTAGCCTATACTGGGGGACTCCTGTACCTAGCTAGCCTATACTGGGGGACACCTGTACCTAGCTAGCCAATACTGGGGGACTCCTGTACCTAGTTAGCTTACACTGGGTGACACCTGTACCTAGCTAGCCTATACTGGGGGACACCTGTACCTAGCTAGCCTATACTGGGGGACACCTGTACCTAGCTAGCCTATACTGGGGGACACCTGTACCTAGCTAGCCTATACTGGGGGACACCTGTACCTAGCTAGCCTATACTGGGTGACACCTATACCTAGCTAGCCTATACTGAAGGACTCCTTTACCTAGCTAGCTTACACTGGGCGACACCTGTACCTCGCTAGCCTATGCTGGGGGACACCTATACCTAGCTAGCCTATACTGGGGGACACCTGTACCTAGCTAACCTATACTGGGAGACACCTGTACCTAACTAGCCTATACTGGCCCTGGGGGACACCTATATCTAGCTAGCCTATACTGGGTGACACGGTACCTACCTAGCTTACACTGGGTGACACCTGTTCCTACCTAGCCTATACTGGGGAACACCTGTACCTAGATAGCCTATCCTGGGGGACACCTTCACCTACCTAGCCTAAACTGGGCGACACCTGTACCTAGCTAGCTTATAGTGGGGGACACCTGTACCTAGCTAGCCTATACTGGGGACACCTGTACCTAACTAGCCTATACTGGGGACACCTGTACCTAACTAGCTTATACTGGGCGACACCTGTACCTAGCTAGCCTATACTGGGGGACACCTGTACCTAGCTAGCCTTTACTGGGGGACTCCTGTACCTAGCTAGCCTATACTGGTTGACACCTATACCTAGCTAGCTTATAGTGGGGGACTCCTGTACCCAGGGCCGGGCCGAGGCATAGGCTGGAGAGGCTCCAGCCTCAGGGCGCAGTGTAGGCTATAGCCTATACTGGGGGACACCTGTACCTAGCTAGCTTATAGTGGGGGACACCTGTGCCTAGCTAGCGTATACTAGACGACACCTGTACCTAGCTAGCCTACAGTGGGGGACACCTGTACCTAGCTAGTCTATACTGGGCAACACCTGTACCTAGCTAGCCTATTCTGGGGGACACATGTACCTAGCTAGCCTATACTGGGGGACACCTGTACCTAGCTAGCCTATACCGGGGGACTCCTGTACCTAGCTAGCCTATACTGGGGGACACCTGTACCTAGCTAGCCTACACTGGGGGACACCTGCACCTAGCTAGCCTACACTGGGGGACACCTGTACCTATCTAGCCTATACTGGGGGACTCCTGTACCTAGCTAGCCTATACTGGGGGACACCTGTACCTAGCTAGCCTATACTGGGGGACTCCTGTACCTAGCTAGCTTACACTGGGTGACACCTGTACCTAGCTAGCCTATACTGGGGGACACCTGTACCTAGCTAGCCTATACTGGGGGACACCTGTACCTAGCTAGCCTATACTGGGGGACACCTGTACCTAGCTAGCCTATACTGGGTGACACCTATACCTAGCTAGCCTATACTGGGGGACTCCTTTACCTAGCTAGCTTACACTGGGCGACACCTGTACCTCGCTAGCCTATGCTGGGGGACACCTATACCTAGCTAGCCTATACTGGGGGACACCTTTACCTAGCTAACCTATACTGGGAGACACCTGTACCTAACTAGCCTATACTGGCCCTGGGGGACACCTATATCTAGCTAGCCTATACTGGGTGACACGGTACCTACCTAACTTATACTGGGCGACACCTGTTCCTACCTAGCCTATACTGGGGAACACCTGTACCTAGATAGCCTATCCTGGGGGACACCTTCACCTACCTAGCCTAAACTGGGCGACACCTGTACCTAGCTAGCTTATAGTGGGGGACACCTGTACCTAGCTAGCGTATACTAGGCGACACCTGTACCTAGTAGCCTATACTGGGGGACTCCTGTACCTAGCTAGCCTATACTGGGCGACACCTGTTCCTAGCTAGCTTATACTGGGGAACACCTGTACCTAGCTAGCCTATACTGGGGGACACCTGTACCTAGCTAGCCTACACTGGGGGACACCTGCACCTAGCTAGCCTACACTGGGGGACACCTGTACCTATCTAGCCTATACTGGGGGACTCCTGTACCTAGCTAGCCTATACTGGGGGACACCTGTACCTAGCTAGCCTTTACTGGGGGACTCCTGTACCTAGCTAGCTTACACTGGGTGACACCTGTACCTAGCTAGCCTATACTGGGGGACACCTGTACCTAGCTAGCCTATACTGGGGGACACCTGTACCTAGCTAGCCTATACTGGGGGACACCTGTACCTAGCTAGCCTATACTGGGGGACACCTGTACCTAGCTAGCCTATACTGGGGGACACCTGTACCTAGCTAGCCTATACTGGGGGACACCTGTACCTAGCTAGCCTATACTGGGGGACTCCTTTACCTAGCTAACCTATACTGGGAGACACCTGTACCTAACTAGCCTATACTGGCCCTGGGGGACACCTATATCTAGCTAGCCTATACTGGGTGACACGGTACCTACCTAGCTTATACTAGGCGACACCTGTTCCTACCTAGCCTATACTGGGGAACACCTGTACCTAGATAGCCTATCCTGGGGGACACCTTCACCTATCTAGCCTAAACTGGGCGACACCTGTACCTAGCTAGCTTATAGTGGGGGACACCTGTACCTAGCTAGTGTATACTAGGCGACACCTGTACCTAGCTAGCCTATACTGGGCAACACCTGTACCTAGCTAGCCTGTACTGGGGGACACCTGTACCTAGCTAGCCTATACTGGGGGACACCTGTACCTATCTAGCCTATACTGGGGGACTCCTGTACCTATCTAGCCTACACTGGGGGACTCCTGTACCTACCTAGCTTACACTGGGGGACATCTGTACCTAGATAGCCTATACTGGGGGACTCCTGTACCTAGCTAGCCTATACTGGGGGACTCCTGTATCTAGCTAGCTTACACTGGGCGACACCTGTACCTCACTAGCCTCTACTGGGTGAAGCCTATACCTAGCTAGCCTATACTGGGCGACACCTGTACCTAGCTAGCCTATACTGGGGACACCTGTACCTTCTTAGCCTATATTAGGCAACACCTGTACCTATCTAGCCTATACAGGGGGACTCCTGTACCTAGCTAACTTATACTGGGCGACACCTGTACCTAGCTACCTTATACTGGAGGACACCTGTACCTAGCTAGCCTATACTGGGGGACTCCTGTACCTAGCTATCCTGTAGTGGTGGACTCCTATACCTAGCTAGATTATACTGGGTGACACCTGTACCTAGCTAGCCTATACTGGGTGAAACCTCTATCTTCTTAGCCTATACTGGAGGACACCTGTACCTAGCTAGCCTATACTTGGGGACTCCTGTACCTAGCTAGCTTATACTGGTAGACTCCTGTACCTAGCTAGCCTATACTGGGTGACACCTCTACCTTCTTAGCCTATACTGGAGGACACCTGTACCTAGCTAGCCTATACTGGGGGACTCCTGTACCTAGCTAGCTTATACTGGGCGACACCTGTAACTAGCTAGCTTATACTGGGTGACAACCTGTTCCTAGCTAGCTTATACTGGGGGACACTGGTACCTAGCTAGCTTATACTGGGCGACACCTGTACCTAGTTAGCCTATACTGGGGGACACCTGTACCTAGCTAGCCTATACTGGGGGACACCTGTACCTAGCTAGCCTATACTGGTGGACACCTGTACCATGTTAGCCTATACTGGGGGACACCTGTACCTTCTTAGCCTATACTGGGCAACACCTGTACCTAGCTAACTTATACTGGGCGACACTTGTACCTAGCTAGCCTATACTGGGGGACACCTGTACCTAGCTAGCCTATACTGGGGGACACCTGTACCTAGTAGCCTATACTGGGGGACTCCTGTACCTAGCTAGCCTATACTGGGCGACACCTGTTCCTAGCTAGCTTATACTGGGGAACACCTGTACCTAGCTAGCCTATACTGGGGGACACCTGTTCCTAGCTAGCTTATACTGGGGAACACCTGTGCCTAGCTAGCCTATACTGGGGGACACCTGTTCCTAGCTAGCTTTTACTGGGGGACACCTGTACCTAGTAGCCTATACTGGGGGACTCCTGTACCTAGCTAGCCTATACTGGGTGACACCTGTTCCTAGCTAGCTTATACTGGGGAACACCTGTACCTAGCTAGCCTATACTGGGGGACACCTGTTCCTAGCTAGCTTATACTGGGGAACACCTGTACCTAGCTAGCCTATACTGGGGGACACCTGTTCCTAGCTAGCTTATACTGGGGAACACCTGTACCTAGCTAGCCTATACTGGGGGACACCTGTACCTAGTAGCCTATACTGGGGGACTCCTGTACCTAGCGAGCCTATACTGGGTGACACCTGTACCTAGCTAGCCTTTACTGGGTGACACCTCTACCTTCTTAGCCTATACTGGGAAACACCTGTGTGTAGCTAGCTTATACTGGGGGGCACCTGTACCTAGTAGACTATACTGGCCTGGGGGACTCCTGTACCTAGCTAGCCTATACTGGGCTACACCTGTACCTTGCTAACCTATACTGGGGGACACCTGTACCTTGCTAACCTATACTGGGGGACACCTGTACCTAGCTAGCCTATACTGGGGGACTCCTGTACCTAGCTAGCCTACACTGGGGGACTCCTGTACCTAGCTAGCCTATACTGGGGGACTCCTGTACCTAGCTAGCCTATACTGGGGGACCTAGCTAGCCTATACTGGGGGACTCCTGTACCTAGCTAGCTTACACTGGGGGACACCTGTACCTAGCTAGCCTATACTGGGGGACACCTGTACCTAGTAGCCTATACTGGGGGACTCCTGTACCTAGCTAGCCTATACTGGGCGACACCTGTACCTAGCTAGCCTATACTGGGGGACACCTGTACCTTGCTAACCTATACTGGGGGACACCTTTACCTTGCTAACCTATACTGGGGCCACCTGTACCTGGCTAAGCTATGCTGGGGGCACCTAGACCTGGCATTTTTCAAGTGCCACACTGGTTACATCCCAAAAAAACCACAAACCATGATAATATTTTGTGAGATGATGTTGATGTGAGATGAGATGTGACAGAAGTGACAAGTCTGCAGCTGTGAGCAGCCCCCTCCCTTCTCCTCACACTTAGGAATAATCATCATCATTTTACTCACACGTTCAGCGGAGTGTCCGGGGAATTCTGACACTGGAAGGCAGAGCCGGGACAAGGTCCTCCAGGACCCAATGCTGAGACACCAAAGTGCGCCCCTCCATCCCTCCCACCCCAGCCGTCACACACTGATTGCTATTAGACTAAGAGGCCCCCATGGGCCCACAACCTCCCCAACACCTTAATAGTTATCTTATTTCTTTCTGCTTCAAACACAATTAGGAATGACAGCTGAATGAAATCTGTGCCCCCTCATACACTGCGCCCTGAGGCTGGAGCCTCTCCAGCCTATGCCTCGGCCCGGCCCTGCTGGAAGGCGGCTGGTAGAATCTCTGCACTTTATAAGGATAAATCTTGTGTACGGGGAGCGGAGGGCCGACAGGGGAATACCCGGAGAAGAGAAGAAAAGGATTGAATAAGATACAGAAAATACTGCTTATTATTTAATCAAGCTAAGGAAATATTGCAAACTTTTCTGGTTATGATAATAAAAGAAAAATAGGCTTTAGGCCAGGTTCACAGTGGTCAGTTGCATAGCGCACATGTTATAATGCTTTATAATGAAGTGCAATGGAGACTTGCAAGGGATGCAGCTGCAGGGAGGTGGGGGGGGGCCAAAGCCTCAGGGGGAGAAGTTTCTTTTCCCTGTCCTGAGAGATTGACAACTAAGTGCACAGAGAGAAAATGTTTTGTAGACAAAGATTTGTAGACAGTCCCTATTCAGTGTGCAGCAGGCTTTTGTGTACAGTGCCCAGCCCCCAACCTCTCTACTATTCCCCAAGAGTTGTGTACTGTAGGGATGCTGGAGGAGTCTGCAGAGCCAGTTCTGCTCCATCAGAGATGGACAGAGTGAGTGTAATAAGCTGAGGCTGGGAGCACACTCATCTACCATACCACATGTGTCTGTATGTGTGAAAACAAGCATGTTTTATCACAGAAGCTAATGTAATTGATAGAGAAAATGCTCCCAGTGCTGCACTGCTGTCTGTTTTTATCTGCATAGGGAAAACACATTCAAGTGTGCACTAGCCAACTGAAAGACATTGGTTCTCAGTTTTCCTGTGCAGAAAGCGGGTATACTTGAAAGTTAGTGTGAAAAAAACCCACAAAAAAACAAAAACAGACACGTACCTAAGGAGAGGGAAAGCTATGGGTCCTTCGAGCCTACCCATTCCTCTCATGGTCCCGCTCATTTCGGCGCTGGCTCCTCTGTTTCAGTCTCCCACTGCGGGAGGCTTCAGGAGCTTGAGTGCTCCCAAAGATGAGCAGCTCTGTACTACGCTTGAGGTAGCACGCAGGAGGGTGCACTAGTGCAGATGCGGGACAGCGTCGCCCATCTACAGGAGCTCTGGGCCTTAGGAAGACCTCCGAAGCCTCCTGCGGTGGCAGAGAGCAGTATTCAGCCGATCAGTCAGACACTGCTACCGAGAAAGCCGGCCCTGGAAGGCGGGGACCGTGAGAGGAGCAGGAATGCTCCATAGGATCCACAACCTTTCCTCTCCAGAGGTAAGTATCAGTTTGATTTTTTTTTTTTTGGGGGGGGGGGGTGCTTCCCGTGTACTACAAAGCCTGCATTCAACGAGTTAGAATAACGTGATCAGTTACAACGCTGGGAACAGACCCATAGAATTGTGTGGGCAGTGAGGCGACATGTAGATTTATTCTGCAATGCAGCTGAGCACTGTAATTAGTGTTGGGCGAACACCTGGATGTTCGGGTTCGCGAACGTTCGCCGAACATGGCCGCGATGTTCGGCATGTTCGGGCCGAACCCCGAACATCCCCGCTTTTGGGGGCCCTATGGGGTCGCAGGCATAAGGGGGGAGCATGCCCCGATCGTGGGGGGGTCGGAAATTCCCCCCACCCCCTCCGCTAGCGCTCCCCCCTCTGCCCGCTTCCCCATAAAAAAGTTTGATGAAAGTACCGGTGGCTGACCTGGCAGTGGAGTGAGTGAGGAGGAGGAGTCCGGAGAGTGAAGCGTTGAGGCCGGGCAGCGGGCGGTTCAGCGTTGTACCCTTGTGGTACTTCCGCCCTTTCTCTGACCTCACGTCCTCTACGTGATGACGCATACGAGGGTACATGTGACGCGTACCCTCGTATGCAGAGGACTTGAGGTCAGAGAAAGGGTGGAAGTACCACAAGGGTACTACCGCTGAACCGCCCGCTGCCCGGCCTCAACGCGTCACTCTCCGGACTCCTCCTACTCACTCACTCTACTGCCAGGCCAGCCACCGGTACTTTCATCAAACTTTTTTATGGGGAAGCGGGCAGAGGGGGGAGCGCTAGCGGTGGGGGTGGGGGGAATTTCCGACCCCCCCCGCGCGATCGGGGCATGCTCCCCCCTTATGCCTGCGACCCCATAGAGAGGGCCATATTCGGGCAAACAGGGCCCTGTTCGGCCGAACAGGGGCCCTGTTCGGCCCTGTTCGGCGGCCATTCAGTAGTTCGGGCGAACCCGAACTTAAAAGGCCGAACACCATTAGGTGTTCGGCCGAACTCGAACATCACCCGAACAGGGTGATGTTCTGCAGAACCCGAACAGTGGCGAACACTGTTCGCCCAACACTAACTGTAATCAGGGCCTAAAGCAGAATATATTACACAAGTCTTTCTTGGTAATTCACAAACAAGACCAGTTCTTTAGAAATTTTGATCCAGAAAGACACTCGGAAAAAAAAAAGAAAAGGCCAGGGAGACAGAGCCAAAATGAAAAAAAAAAAAAGTGAAGCTTGGTAGCATTACATTTTGTTGTGGGACACTTTCATTTACAGTATATTCTATTTACACATTTCATACATTTTAAGGAAAGGCCAATGTGGGGGTCTCCTCCCAGGCCCCTAACACCTTGTAACTCATGCAGGCTGGTATTGCCAGAATTTGGAGTGCAGACCGCATGGGCCGTGTTGCTCGCAATTTTTTGTCATTTTCACATCAAAAATGGCATTTTGGAGTTCGAAAAAAAAAAAATTTTAAAAATACATTGTGTTTTTGCAGTATGTTAAAAATTTGTGAAAACTCAAAACCATTTTTTTTACTGCAAAAAAAAAAAATTTAGCAAGAAAATTCGAAAAAATAAAAAATAAATTAAAGATGCATAAAAAAATTAAATTTATTACAAAATGGTTTTGGATGACATTTTCACTCAAAAGTCAAGTTTAACATTTTTGCAAAAATGAATGCGAAAATATTGGCGTTTTTGCTTTCACTGCGCATGGGGCACTACACTATTAACTATATCAGCCCGGGTGTCCCTAATATGGGGAGCTTTGGAAGAGATCAAAGCTTCCCCCTTTCTCCCAATTTCCTTGTCTATACCATGGACAAGAGGCCCAGTCTTACCTCTGGTGCCCAGGAGAAGGTAGGGTTAACTACCTTCATGCCTGTGGGAGTAGGCTCTAGGGGGATTCATTGTGGTATTTGGGGATTTGGGGGTCTCCCTTACCCATTTTACAAAGAGTTGGTATCCTTTAATCACTTCACCACTGACGGCTATTTTACCCTAATGGATCAGAGCAATTTTCAGCTGTCAGTGCTCCTCCCTTTCATTTGTCAATATCTTAATCATTATTTATCTCACCAAAATGATCTATACCTTGTTTTTTTCACCACAAATTAGACTTTTGTGGGGTGATATTTGTTGCTAGAAGAGGACCATAAGGTATACATCTTTCCTCTCCCATAGTCCTAACTGGAGGCAGTAGAACCATCCATCGAAAGCAAAACAACTGAAACAGAGGACCACATTATGGGCATTGCACAGGAAGTGATTGTGAGATGGCAAGTCTGGGACATGATCACAGGTTGGTATAGAACAGGGTGCGAGCCCCACATGGTCCTGATTCCAAATGATGGCTATATCACAAAAAATACATATATATATTCGGTTAAAGTATAACTATACCTGCAAAATATATCTTCAAAGTCATATGAGAAAAATAGGTGCAGACACTGGCAACATCAAACCATCGCCAAAAAACCACAACTACCAAGCCAGTATATGTCGCACACTATTAGTGTAGAACAAAATTCATTACCATTTAGTTATTGCAAAAACATATAAATTGTTTATTAAATTGTAAGAAAAAAGATTAGTAAAGCTAGTATAAGCTTGTATCAGTGAGTGCCAAGTCACCCACGGATTGCACCTGTATACCCCATCCTATCATAAAATAAGACCCTCGCCATATATATATTAGACCATAGTGGTACTCCTCAAAGCCTCCAGTAAGTAACGTGAGGTATCCTGGGTCCTCCTTGTGGGTAACGACCAGGTAAACAATTTTTATACTCTCACAGAGGCTGGGCCCAGTGAAATACTATGGAGGCGCACAACACAGCATAAAAGCTGATAAGTATATATACAAGTTATATGGTTGTGGACATTAAACTGTGCAGAAGTCCCTGTTGCGAGTGGACAGGTGGACGAGTGCTCTGTTGTTAAAACGCTATTCTTGGAATAGGATGGCAAACAATCGTCTATATGCATAATCCAGATGATGTACCTATATATGCTGTGAATCAAGAGGACTATACAGATTGTTTCAGAAATAACGTGGTCTAATCAGATGATGGTCACTATTAGTGTTGGGCGAACACCTGGATGTTCGGGTTCGCGAACGTTCGCCGAACATGGCCGCGATGTTCGGGTGTTCGCGCCGAACTCCGAACATAATGGAAGTCAATAGGGACCCGAACTTTCATGTTTTGTAAAGCTTCCTTACATGCTACATACCCCAAATTTGCAGGGTATGTGCACCTTGGGAGTGGGTACAAGAGGAAAAAAAAATATTTGAAAAAGAGCTTATAGTTTTTGAGAAAATTGATTGTAAAGTTTCAAAGGAAAAACTGTCTTTTAAATGCGGAAAATGTCATTTTTCTTTGCACAGGTAACATGCTTTTTGTCGCCATGCAGTCATAAATGTAATACAGATAAGAGGTTCCAGGAAAAGGGACTGGCAACGCTAACCCAGCAGCAGCACACGTGATGGAACAGGAGGAGGGCGGCGCAGGAGGAGAAGGCCACACTTTGAGACACAACAACCCAGGCCTTGCATGAGTACAAGAAGCGTGCGGATAGAAATGCATTTTGCCGCCATGCAGTCATAAATGTAATACAGATGAGAGGTTCAATAAACAGGGACCGGAAACGCTAACCCATCACAGATGTTCACTGTTCATGTTACTTGGTTGGGGTCCGGGAGTGTTGCGTAGTCGTTTCCAATCCAGGATTGATTCATTTTAATTTGAGTCAGACGGTCTGCATTTTCTGTGGAGAGGCGGATACGCCGATCTGTGACGATGCCTCCGGCAGCACTGAAACAGCATTCCGACATAACGCTGGCTGCCGGGCAAGCCAGCATCTCTATTGCGTACATTACCAGTTCGTGCCAGGTGTGTAGCTTAGAGACCCAATAGTTGAAGGGTGCAGATGGATTGTTCAGCACGGCTACGCCATCTGACATGTAGTCCTTGACCATCTTCTGCAGGCGAGCGGTGTTGTAGGTGGAACTGGGCGATTGCTGTTCTGTGGGCTGCTGCATGGGTGTCAGAAAATTTTGCCACTCCAAGGACACTGCCGATACCATTCCCTTGTGGGCACTAGCTGCAGCTTGCGTTCTTTGTTCCCCTCCTCGTCCTGGGTTTGCGGAAGTCAGTCTGTCGGCGTGGAACTGGCTAGAGGAGGAGGATGTCAATCTCCTCTCTAATGTCTCCACAAGGGCCTGCTGGTATTCTTCCATTTTGACCTGTCTGACAGTTTCTCCAATGAGTTTGGGAACATTGTCTTTGTACCGTGGATCCAGAAGGGTATAAACCCAGTAATCCACGTCGTCCAGCATTCGAACAATGCGCGGGTCGCGTTCGATGCAGTCTAGCATGAATTGAGCCATGTCTGCCACAGTCCTAACAGAATCCTCATCATGTTCTTCTGAGCTTGATGCACCCTCATCATCAATACCAGCATCACGCCGTCGCCCACCTTCTTCCTCGTCTTCTTCTGCTGTCCATTCCCGCTGAATCATGGAAGTCCAACGTGCACCGCTCTGTCCCTCGGCAGTGGGGGCGTCCAAGTCCTGCTCCAACTCCAGCTGTTCCTCGTCCTCTTCTTCAGCATAGCTGCCGGGAGGACCAGCGTTTCCTGAGGCAGATTGCCTGATGTTGGTATCATCATCACGCTGATCGTTGTCCTCTTGAGATTCCCCCACTTGCATCATCCTGACTGTGGCTTCCTTGATCTGCAGCATTGATTTTTTCAGCAAACACAGCAGTGGTATCGTAATGCTGAGTGAAGAGTTGTCACCGCTCACAAGCAACGTGGATTGCTCAAAATTTTGGAGGACTTGGCAGAGGTCCAACATGGTGGCCCAATCAGATCCACAGAAGCTTGGTAGCTGTCCGGATGCGCCTCGGTACTGCGCCGTCATGTACTGGACCACTGCACTCTTCTGCTCGCAAAAGCGTGCTAGCATGTGCAGCGTCGAATTCCAGCGCGTGGGTACGTCACACACCAAGCGATGGTTCGGTAGATTGAACCGCTCCTGCATCTTGGTGAGTCCCTCCGAAGCGGTACTGGACTTTCGGAAATATTTGGCCACTCGTCGCACCTTCAGCAGAAGATCTGCCATGCCTGGGTATGTCCTCAGGAACCGCTGAACAACTAGGTTCATAACGTGTGCCAGGCAAGGGATGTGTCTCAGCTTAGCCAACTTTAAAGCGCGAATGAGATTGCTCCCATTGTCACACACAACTGAAAGGATGTGTAGGTATATATGTATATATATGTATATATATATATATTAGTATATAGTATAGTATATAGATCAATTTCATATACAAGCATACATGTATCTAATCAGTGTGATATTAATGTGTCTATAGAACAATCAGCCACCCACACACATCTGTGCAGGAAGAGCTGGCTGCATGAAATAGAGAATAGCCAAATTCTTCTTGCTGGGCAAAACCCATAAGTGCCCCAAATGGGGACACCTGGAAGGTCATAAATAACATGTTTTCCCCGTGATCATTGAACTGTGTTAATTCTTGTAAATCACATGACTTTCTGTAATTATGGTGACATATGATGATATACTGCGCATGAGCAAAACCTGTATTCAGTAAGCATATAAGGAAAATAGGGAACTCATAATACAGCATAATGTGTGCTCACATCTTCTGTGTCTGTGTGTTCTGTTAACCATTATATGTCCTGGCGCCAGGAAATGAAGTAGTCTAAAGCATCTGATATCTGACATGAACTTATATAGATACCACTCCTTTCAGCTGGGGGCTCGCCGTGGATGGTCTTCTTCAGAATTCACGTAAGTAATATGACTATATTTCTCTTTTTATTTTTTTAAAGAGAGAGGTGTCTATATTATTTATGTGAAATTTCTGTTGATGCCAAAAGAATCCGGTTTTGGAGTTTGTGTTTTTTGATAGTATAATTTTAATTATATAGATTATAAGGTTTTTAGAAGGCCTTAGTTTAAAAAAAAAAAAATATTAGGGAGAAGGCTTTTGGTAAGTCTATTACACTTCTCTTAGTAGGTCTAAGGGAAATATAGATTTTTTGGGAAAAATCTAACAAATTTGAAGTCTGATCAACTTCAATAAATTATTTTCTTTCGGTAAGAAAACAGGGTTCATTTGGGAAATGAACAGGGCACCATATGGTATGGATCTCTGGGTACTTGTAGTTCTTCTTAGGTTTTGAATGGGTTTATTATAGTTTATTTTTGTAAGGTTTTTATAATGTCAGATAAGATTCAGATGTTTTAGATTATTTGTCTGTGTTTGTTTTGTAAATAATAATCTGTTTTATTAGTAAGGTTAAGAAAAAAGTTATTCAATTCTAAGAAACAGTTTGGCTTTAGTGAGGTTGTAGAAAGATAAAATCCCTAGACAAAGTTTGTTTTGTTCTCATGAGATGAGAATTATAGATAGAATTATTGATAAATATTAGTTATTGATAAAAATAGTGTTGATAAATTTGAAAAATATATAAATTATAATTTATCTAGATAAGAATTGTCTATTGGTACGGCAATATCTTATATTTGTATTTGACACATAGATTTAATAGAGGGCCAATAAACTACAGTATAAAAGATTAATGGGTCAAAATACTGTCAAAATGTTTCCTAAATCCCTAAAATAGATGAAACTTATGTACCTTTGTGTTGCCAGAATATCTGGGAGAAAAATATTTTGTTCATCCTTGGGTAGAATATAATATATTATATTAGTCTTGGGCTGTCATTCCCTTGGGGGGGGAGAAAGGAATAATAGTTCAATCCATATACAATTGGTTAAAGAACTATGTCTAACGGTGATTAGAATTATATATGTCCAAGTCTGTCTTGTTTGTGTGTTAATCTTGACTAACAGTGTGTTTTTATGTATGTTCTCCGTGTATAGGTTGCGCAAGCGATGATAAATTATTATATAAATTATTATAAGATCCTTACTGTGTTTCTGAGAGATGATTAGTAAAATTAATATTAAAGACACTCATATAAGTCAGATAAGAACGATCACTTGCCAAAATAGGCAGTAGAAGTTCTATGTACGTACAAAACTGGGTTTTCAGATGCCACTTTGAAATATCTGATTTTACTGGAATTTTGTGCAGATGGATCGTCAAAAATAATCTGAATAAAAATATGTCTGTGTCATTTTGTATAGAATTGTCTGTAAGAGGAAAACTCAGAAATATAGTAATGTAATTAATTATTGCAAACTTAGGAAAAGTTCATAAGGATATAGAATAATATGTATCATAATGTATTCATATGTATTGTGTGTAAATTGAGAGTTGTATGCTTGTGATATGTATGGTATAGAGGTGATACCCGCAGGGACATAGCAATAAGGGGTGCAGAGGTAGTGGCCACACCGGGGCCCTTGGTCCAGAGGGGCCCCAAAGGGTCCACCCTCTATCACAGTATTAACTCTATTGGTCCTGTAGTGGTAATAATCACTTCTATAGATCCTTTGAATAGTAGCAATCCTTAACACACTGTTCCCAATCCCCGTCTTGCACCTCTGACACTGTGGTTGTCTTTGGCAAGTTTTGGCGCGCTGTATCAATTGCTATGTATAGAGTTCTTGGGGGGGGGGGGGGGGGCATGCAAAACCTACACCAGGGCCCACAGCTCCTTAGCTACATCACTGGGCACCCGTGAAAGTTTGTGTTGAAACTATGGGTATATCTGCCTCATAAAATAGATTTTCTTCTTTCTTATTAGGAGATTACTTCTTTAAATTATTTATTTATTCTCAAGTAGTTAATTAGACAGATACACACTCCTATGGGTAATGATTTTTAGATAAATGCAGATGTAATTTTGAAATAGTTAGAAATAAAAGAGTTAAATTGTATCGAGATATGTCCGGTTCTTTGACAAGGGATTCATTTTTTATTGGTGTTTTCGGGTGGCTGCGCGAGACACCTGCTTGTGGGTTTTTTCTTCTGCCAGCAAGAGAAATGAGGAACTAACTTAAACGTACTACTTTGTCATTTTTTTCTTGCTAAAGGAAAAAAAAATGCACTTAAAAGCCTTTATGTATATACGTGTATAGAAGTAGAAATGAATTTTATGAGTTTTATTATTAAATTATTTGGAACAGTGAATAATTTATATATATATTCCATTTGGGAAATGTTTTAGGATGTAAATTAATTGTCATATTTATCTACACAACATCTTAGGTTTCTTCTTAGTTAGATGTTAGAGGTTAGTAAATAATGACATAGCAGTCATTATTTTCTCCTGAAACGTAGTATCCTTAAATTAAATTAGACTAATTAATTGATACCAACTGTCACCCAGGTCCATATGTATGTGAATGAAGTTTCCCATACTGCAGAATAGATTTTTGGAGTTTTTATATCGTGTCCAAAAGAGGTTCTGATATTTTTTCATAAGTAGTATAGTGAAATCATATATCATAGTTTGGGGCCAATTTGGAAGGGAGCCGGTTGATTTGTCTGTGTTTTTTTGGGGTGAGGAAACTGGAGTGCCTGGGGGAAGCCCGTGCAGAACATTGCAAGGCGAGAGCACTGGCTACTACGTCACCGTGTTGCCTTAGTTTTATAGTGTAAAGTGAATTGAGTTTTTAGTACAACCATAATTCCCTTGATTTAAAGTGGATTAATTAAATGATGGCATTTGTCACCCAGACTTATACAAGTGAGTAGAGTTAAATCATTTCCCCATGTAATGGTAATTTGCCATAAGTTTGATAGAATAATGTTCATATTTGGACGGAATCTATATAAACTTTTAACTTTGAAACATATAGATTCAAATGATTTACTCAATAGTTCTCCATGGATAAATCCTTCTTGAATATTGTAACATAGTTGTTAGGCTGTATTTTTTTATAAATCGCAGCAGAAAAGGCATTTAATGTTGTTTGCAACTCATTTGAAATGTTACTAGCTCTTGTAACTAAGCTGTGTCTGATTTAATTCTTTACTGGCCTGGTCACCCAGTAGAAGAAATTTTCTCAGCCTCTTCGCCATCTAGAGGTTAATAAGAGAACTGCTCCTCCTCCAAGCCACACTGATAAAGCACAGTTATTGTAACTTCAATATTTCTAAATGCCATGCAACTATTGAAAAAATAATGCATTGTATACTGTTTGTACTTATATTTTAGTGGATATTGTGAAACTGTGAAAGCCATATTCATTTGGGAAAATTTATGGAAAACATTGAGGACATATTAAATAGTCAGGACAGGTATACAGTTTTAGGTCAATTAAGATCGCATGTGTAGTTCTGGGTCACACTTGCTGTTTATTTAATATCACCCTTTAGATTATGGGAATTCTTTCCCAATAGTGGTTTTTTTTACCTTAATAACCCCTCTTCCTGTTAATAAATCCATCTCCTTTAAATTAATATCTCCTCTCCGGGTGTCACAACATCTTTGTGTGTATGTAATTAATGATATATATTAGCAGAGAGTTGTTTAAGGCTCTGACTCTAAGTCACTTGTGTTTTTAGTGAGAATATATGTTTTTTTTAAGTCCTTACACTCAGCATGGGTAAATGAGAACATTTTTTTTCATCCTTAGGGAAAATAGTTTATTTTAGTTTGCTTGAACTTTTTGACAAACTGTAAAGCTATTTGATGTTGTCATACTATAGATTTTTCACTGTTCTGAAGAAAGGTAAAATCTCCAGAAAAAAACACTGTTTAATTTTATAGTGTACTGATTAGAAACTTTATCTCTGTTTAGTAAGGAGACCTTAGCCTAGTCTCTCTAGTGCTGTTTCTGTGTGTCTCGGGGACAACCATAGTTGTAGTACCTTAAGCGCACTATAGGGATAAGGACACTATAGATGTTCTTTGTATGTCTGTGGCTAAAAATCTGAAAGGGGACCTAACCCTATTACAGGGAGACAGTGCTGGCCACTGTTCCGCTGTACTGTGACCCTGCTCATATTATGCCATATAGCCTTTTACTAACTCTGACCAGACATTAAAATAACTTTAATGTATGGTCAAAGAGGGGAAAGAGCCCTGCCCAGGCCACCTAGGTTCTGTAAAAAGAAAGAGCCCTGCCTAGGGCCACCTAAGTTCTTTAAATACATCACTATTTAGGGTTTGTGGTATGATTGTGGCAGGTATGATGGAATGAAAATGGAAAATGGGAATTCATTATGGTGTAAAAATTCATTGGGAGTTCATCCTCTCTGCCATGTATGGAGTCACATACTCGCACGGGTACAGCGACACGACGTCATGCAAACGGGGTATTGCGAGAGATCCATTGGGATCATAGAAAGATCCGCTAAGTATGTTTTGAAGTTCATGGTGGAGAGTATGAATAATATTAGTATTACAAGTACTAGGAAAAATAAATGATTTATTGGATTTTTGGGAAAACATGATGCTCGCACATTTTTCTTTTTCTTTCAGAAACAACTTGCCAGACATCTATCCTGAGGAGGATAAGAGCTGACTACCTGACCAGAATCCATCTGGAGGTAGCCCATCCAGAGGGAGCCTGTCTGCAGAGACCAATTCAGAGGGAGCTTGTCCAGAGGGATTCATCCAGAGGGAGTCTGACCAGAGGCTATCCTGAGGCTATCTTTACAGAAGGATTTCCTACTGGATCCACTGTATTGGGTGAAATAGTTCGACTAAGTCCTGAATTCCAAGTGGGAAAAGAGACTTTTCTAATAGAAGTATCTAAGTTGCTTGTGTCATCTGTTGAAGAATGGAACAAGATCTGGATCTCAGACCCAGGAAGATTGTATGGATTGTGGGACATTCTTATGTGTGTTGGGCTCGTAGGAAAGCTATTAATAGTAGCTATGGGAAAAACCTTGGGTTATCTAAAAATAACTTCATGATCTATTGGTTCAGTATTAGAGGGATGGTTTGGAATATGTTTTTTGGTAGGGTTATTTCTTTAATGCGGAAATTTCCTATGCCAGACATTCTTATTTGTCAGTCGGGTGGGAATGATGTAGATCCCTGCCAGCTATAGGGGGTTTTCTTATTGGCATAATAAGTTTGAGGGTTCCCGGCCTAACTTATTCCGCCCAGATAGGGTTCACTTGTCTGATCAAGGATTGGATATTTTTAATACCGATCTTAGATCAATGATTGAATCAGCTGCTATGAGGGGTGGGTCACTATATTGAGGATATTATAGAAAGAGAGTTAGTTGTAAGTCACATTATTGGTTAATGATGTTTTCTGAATAGTAACAGACTTCATCTCTGCTATATCATCCTTTAAGTAAAGATTAGGATTAGGGTTTTTGTAAGTTAGATAATGGGTTGATATGTAATGAGCTGATATTTGTTTATCTCAATTACTAAATAAGGCCAAGTGCTGATGATCCAGGGATTTTTTTCTGATTGCCATTTTGGAGTCGGGAAGGAATTTTTCCCTTTCTGGGGCTAATTACACTATGCCCTATAAGGGTTTTTGCCTTCCTCTGGACCAGCAGTGAAATGGGCCGGTGTGGTGCTTTGTTTTTGGT
This sequence comes from Hyperolius riggenbachi, assembly GCF_040937935.1. Lineage (NCBI taxonomy): Eukaryota > Metazoa > Chordata > Amphibia > Anura > Hyperoliidae > Hyperolius > Hyperolius riggenbachi. The sequence goes on from NC_090649.1 coordinate 21,331,676, forward strand.
TAAACTTTATGTACACACATCTTTCTTCAACCCAGATAACTATAAAATTGTATATTTATCAGACGGTAAAATATATATATATATATATATATATATATATATATATATATACATACGCATATGTGTTACTGACACATATAATTCAGCAGGCCTGATCTCAGTGGGCGATTTTCAGGGAACAAGTCTCCTACTTTTTGGTACCTTGGTCTTTAGTAGATTCAAGTTGGCCATAGTTGTCTTGCTAAGTTTTGCTAGAGTATTATATTTTGTCCTATCCTGATTGTGAATATAGTTGGTGAGTGTCCATATGTGTGATTAGCAGAGTCCGTCTAGTATGGTTAAATCTGAAGGTAGCCATCATTACAGTTGTCCTGTTAGTCCTGACCTTGAAAGAGTATCTATGGCAGCGGTTGCTATTAGTTACATCTTTTTCTGCTTTGATTTGGAGTGTGTCTGTATAGATATTTACCATTACTGTGGTAAAAAGTCAATTAGCTAACATTCTCTTCCCTTACTAAATCAGAGTTTGTTTATCTGTTTGTCTGAGCAAGCATAACAGGCTTTGGTCAGTATGATTGGTGTGATGGACTACAATTTCACAGCACCACAGTTGCCTTGAGCAACCAGATTGGTATATTTAATATGGGATAATTGGAAGGCCAGAGATGTTGAGGGTCTCATGTAGCCTTATTCCCTAGTCTCCTGCTGTGATCTGTGTATTCCTTTTCACAAATATGTCCTGTACTGAGGCCTGTAGCTACGTTTTGACTTGCTTAGTGAGTTCTGGCAGTACTCCTGTATTTCTGATCTCAGCCTCTGTACTCTGGGCATTAAGGCCTGAGTATGATTGTAGTTGGGTTGGTGTCCATCCCCTGGGTTAACAGGAGTGTGTGACTTAGAGTAAAGGATACAGAGATAGCTTGGAGTACAATGGCTGATGGAAGGTGAGAAGTCTGCCATGCCTCACAAACAGTTTATGAACTAAATTGTAGAGTCATGACCACCCTCTCCCAAATCTCATATCTTGTTACATAGCCACCTTACGCAGGAGTTAGTTGCCATCGTAAGGGTTTTTGACCCTGGCCTACCTGAGGCCTAGTACTTAGACAAGCCCTTTTCTAAAATAGAGCAGATGGAAGTTTCTCTTGGAGTAAGTGCTGAGATAAGAAAGCTTCTTATATTGATCTAAGAGAAATATCCCTGGCGCAGGCTAAGTTAAACACATGAGTGTACCCTCACATGTAGTCCGAATAAGATCTTTACTAGATCACATCAGGAATAAGAAATGTTCTTAGTTCTGATCTGCATCAGGAAAAATAATTAATGGGGTTTTTCCTGAATAATTTCTGATTTGGTTCTTTTCTGATTTTTCTGATGTGTTTGACCATTAGATTGGCCAACATTATTTAATTGGTTGTTTAAGGTTACAGGTTGGTTAATCATTTTCTTTGGTAGGAGTACTTTACCAAATAGCTATTCGTGTTTTGACCATTAGGAGGCTTCGGCCAAAATTTTGCCCACTATGATGCTAGCTCTGCCTGCTTTAGGTATTGGCTTTAGTATGGTCATCTTCTTCCTTTGGAAGAAATGACCAAAGGGGGGACTGAAAGGATGTGTAGGTATATATGTATATATATGTATATATATATATATTAGTATATAGTATAGTATATAGATCAATTTCATATACAAGCATACATGTATCTAATCAGTGTGATATTAATGTGTCTATAGAACAATCAGCCACCCACACACATCTGTGCAGGAAGAGCTGGCTGCATGAAATAGAGAATAGCCAAATTCTTCTTGCTGGGCAAAACCCATAAGTGCCCCAAATGGGGACACCTGGAAGGTCATAAATAACATGTTTTCCCTGTGATCATTGAACTGTGTTAATTCTTGTAAATCACATGACTTTCTGTAATTATGGTGACATATGATGATATACTGCGCATGAGCAAAACCTGTATTCAGTAAGCATATATGGAGAATAGGGAACTCATAATACAGCATAATGTGTGCTCACATCTTCTGTGTCTGTGTGTTCTGTTAACCATTATATGTCCTGGCGCCAGGAAATGAAGTAGTCTAAAGCATATGATATCTGACATGAACTTATATAGATACCACTCCTTTCAACAACCATGCCTGGTTTCAGGTTCAGCGGTGCCAGCCACAAATCGGTCTGTTCCTTGATTCCCTTCCAAATTTCTTCACCTGTGTGCTGCTTATCTCCAAGGCAGATCAGCTTCAGTAAGGCTTGCTGACGCATGGCAACAGCTGTGCTGCACTGCTTCCACGACCCTATTGCTGGGTTACCGATGCCGGATGAGGTACCGCTTTGAGAGGCATTGGAGGAGAAGGAGTCAGAGTCGAGGTAGGTGCTGCTGTTATCTCTGAGGGACGCCGGTCCGGCAGTTTGCGGCGTGGGCAACACCCGCGCCGTAGCCGGTGAGGAGTCGCTGCCAGGCTCCACAAGGTTCACCCAGTGCGCCGTCAGGGAGATGTATCGACCCTGGCCAAAGGCACTCGTCCAGGTGTCTGTGGTGAGGTGAACCTTGCAGGCAACGGCATTTTTCAAGCTTCGGGTTATTTTGCTAACCACGTGCTCATGTAACGCTGGCACTGCAGACCGCGCAAAATAGTATCGGCTGGGAACCACGTAACGTGGGATGGCCAGCGCCATCATGCGCTTGAAGCTGTTTGTCTCCACCACGCGATATGGCAGCATTTCGCAGGCCACAAACTTGGCTATGCTGGCTGTTAGTGTCACGGCCCGGGGGTCATTTGCTGGCAATTTTCTCTTGCGCTCTAACATCTCCAGGACAGACAACTGAACCGTAGGATCGCACACCGAAGGACAGTTGGTTGTTGTTGTCGTGGTCGTTGAAGACTGGGAAACGTCAAGAGGACTGTTGCGGAAACTGACATCGTCGTCTACTATGGATGTTTGTGTACCACGTAATGGCTGGGCTGCTGCTGAGGAGGGTATGGTGACAACAGAGGCAGTGTTGCTGGGGGCTGGAAGCGAGCCGCTACCCTGGCCTTGCGTGTTTGACCACAGAGGCGGGTCTGGTGGTGAGTCTGGTGAACCCAAGGGAGGCAGTGTTGCTGGTACCCTGTCCTGTCGAGTTTGCCCACAGAGTGGGATGTTTGGCTACCATGTGGCGGCGCATGCTGGTGGTGGAGAGGTTGTTGATATTTTTCCCCCTGCTCAGTCGGGTCCTGCACACCTTGCAAATCACCATGGTAACATCCTCCCTGCAGTCGTCGAAGAAAGCCCATACTTTTGAGCTCCTGCTTTGCTGGCGAGTTTCTTTCGTGCCTCTTTGGCGTCTCACTTCTACGGCTATGCCTGTTGTGTCCGAAATACCCTGCCCCCGCCTACTTTGTGGCACACGGCGAACTCTTGCAGCAGTGGGTTCTGCAGCAGACTCATCTGTACTGCTGCTATCCCGACAGCGAGGTTGTACTCGATAATCCGGGTCTGTGTCCACATCGTCCAAAACCTCCTCTTCCATCTCCTCATCTGTGACTGTGTGTGTGTGCAGTGGACTAGAGCTCCCCAGAACACCCTCTGCGCACCTCACTCCCATGTCTTCAAGATGTTGGTGGACCTCCTGCAATTCCAATTCCTGCGCACATTGCTCAGGGATTTGGGTGTCTTCGTCCTCGCCTTGCATTTCACTGCGTGGTGCATTTACCTCGCACAATGGTTGTGAATCCGGGCACAACATTTCTGGCTGTTCCATTGTTTGTGGGGGTAGGAGTGGGAATAGCTCCTCCGAAGAGGCCATTGTGTCCGGAAATAATTGTTCGGACTGGTTATTCGGCCATTGTGTGCGTGGTGTAGCTGCTGGTTGTGTCACCGTTGTGCCCACTGGCTCCTTGTAACTGGCAGAGGACCTCATGCGTGACAACAAGGATGTGCTGGTGCTGCTGCTGCTTAACCCGCTGCTGGACGCTTGAGAGGTCATCCAATTCATTATCCGTTCCTGCTCATGTGGATCAGTGAGGGTTGTTTGTCTGGCACACATGGGTGGTATTGAGTGGGTTTTCTTAGGTGCTCCACTGCGGCCTCTACGTGAACCGTCAGGGGAAACACCTCTTCCCTTGCCCCTCCCTCTTTCACTGGATTTCTTCATTATGGTTGTACTACTGATCCCAGCAGTACACGCACACTGACTGGCAGTACAGTGGCAATAGACAATGCTATATAGTATGTTATAAACTGGTGATGGACGGAAGTACTACTGATCCCAGCAGTACAGTGGCAATAGAAGACAATGCTATATACTATGTTATACACTAGTGATGGACGGAAGTACTACTGATCCCAGCAGTACAAGCTGACTGGTAGTACAGTGGCAATAGAAGACAATGCTATATACTATGTTATACACTGGTGATGGACGGAAGTACTACTGATCCCAGCAGTACAAGCTGACTGGCAGTACAGTGGCAATAGAAGACAATGCTATATACTATGTTATACACTGGTGATGGACGGAAGTACTACTGATCCCAGCAGTACAAGCTGACTGGCAGTACAGTGGCAATAGAAGACAATGCTATATAGTATGTTATACACTGGTGATGGACGGAAGTACTACTGATCCCAGCAGTACAAGCTGACTGGCAGTACAGTGGCAATAGAAGACAATGCTATATACTATGTTATACACTGGTGATGGACGGAAGTACTACTGATCCCAGCAGTACAGTGGCAATAGAAGACAGTGCTATATACTATATTATACACTGGTGATAGACGGAAGTACTACTGATCCCAGCAGTACAGTGGCAATAGAAGACAATGCTATATAGTATGTTATACACTGGTGATGGACGGAAGTACTACTGATCCCAGCAGTACAAGCTGACTGGCAGTACAGTGGCAATAGAAGACAATGCTATATACTATGTTATACACTGGTGATGGACGGAAGTACTACTGATCCCAGCAGTACAGTGGCAATAGAAGACAGTGCTATATACTATGTTATACACTAGTGATGGACGGAAGTACTACTGATCCCAGCAGTACAGTGGCAATAGAAGACAATGCTATATACTATATTATACACTGGTGATGGACGGAAGTACTACTGATCCCAGCAGTACAGTGGCAATAGAAGACAATGCTATATACTATGTTATACACTGGTGATGGACGTAAGTACTACTGATCCCAGCAGTACAGTGGCAATAGAAGACAGTGCTATATACTATGTTATACACTGGTGATGGACGGAAGTACTACTGATCCCAGCAGTACAGTGGCAATAGAAGACAATGCTATATAGTATGTTATACACTGGTGATGGACGGAAGTACTACTAATCCCAGCAGTACAAGCTGACTGGCAGTACAGTGGCAATAGAAGACAATGCTATATACTATGTTATACACTGGTGATGGACGGAAGTACTACTGATCCCAGCAGTACAGTGGCAATAGAAGACAGTGCTATATACTATGTTATACACTGGTGATGGACGGAAGTACTACTGATTCCAGCAGTACAGTGGCAATAGAAGACAGTGCTATATACTATATTATACACCGGTGATGGACGGAAGTACTACTGATCCCAGCAGTACAGTGGCAATAGAAGACAGTGCTATATACTATGTTATACACTGGTGATGGACGGAAGTACTACTGATCCCAGCAGTACAGTGGCAATAGAAGACAATGCTATATAGTATGTTATACACTGGTGATGGACGGAAGTACTACTGATCCCAGCAGTACAAGCTGACTGGCAGTACAGTGGCAATAGAAGACAATGCTATATACTATGTTATACACTGGTGATGGACGTAAGTACTACTGATCCCAGCAGTACAGTGGCAATAGAAGACAGTGCTATATACTATGTTATACACTGGTGATGGACGGAAGTACTACTGATCCCAGCAGTACAGTGGCAATAGAAGACAATGCTATATAGTATCTTATACACTGGTGATGGACGGAAGTACTACTAATCCCAGCAGTACAAGCTGACTGGCAGTACAGTGGCAATAGAAGACAATGCTATATACTATGTTATACACTGGTGATGGACGGAAGTACTACTGATCCCAGCAGTACAGTGGCAATAGAAGACAGTGCTATATACTATGTTATACACTGGTGATGGACGGAAGTACTACTGATTCCAGCAGTACAGTGGCAATAGAAGACAGTGCTATATACTATATTATACACTGGTGATGGACGGAAGTACTACTGATTCCAGCAGTACAGTGGCAATAGAAGACAATGCTATATACTATGTTATACACTGGTGATGGACGGAAGTACTACTGATCCCAGCAGTACAAGCTGACTGGCAGTACAGTGGCAATAGAAGACAATGCTATATACTATGTTATACACTAGTGATGGACGGAAGTACTACTGATCCCAGCAGTACAGTGGCAATAGAAGACAATGCTATATACTATGTTATACACTGGTGATGGACGGAAGTACTACTGATCCCAGCAGTACAAGCTGACTGGCAGTACAGTGGCAATAGAAGACAATGCTATATACTATGTTATAAACTGGTGATGGACGGAAGTACTACTGATCCCAGCAGTACAGTGGCAATAGAAGACAGTGCTATATACTATGTTATACACTGGTGATGGACGGAAGTACTACTGATCCCAGCAGTACAGTGGCAATAGAAGACAATGCTATATACTATGTTATACACTGGTGATGGACGGAAGTACTACTGATCCCAGCAGTACAGTGGCAATAGAAGACAGTGCTATATACTATGTTATACACTGGTGATGGACGGAAGTACTACTAATCCCAGCAGTACAAGCTGACTGGCAGTACAGTGGCAATAGAAGACAATGCTATATACTATGTTATACACTGGTGATGGACGGAAGTACTACTGATCCCAGCAGTACAGTGGCAAAAGAAGACAGTGCTATATACTATATTATACACTGGTGATGGACGGAAGTACTACTGATCCCAGCAGTACAAGCTGACTGGCAGTACAGTGGCAATAGAAGACAATGCTATATACTATGTTATACACTGGTGATGGACGGAAGTACTACTGATCCCAGCAGTACAGTGGCAATAGAAGACAGTGCTATATACTATATTATACACTGGTGATGGGCGGATGTACTACTGATCCCAGCAGTACACGCTGACCGGCAGTACAGTGGCAATAGCTAGCCTAGCTGGTGAGAGAGAGTCTAACCTGCCTGCCTACCCAAAGCTAAACCCAAACGCAAGTGGCGGAGAAATTACGCGATTCGGGTATTTATTTACCCGAACCACGTGACCCGCTCGGCCAGTCACAGCGCGAACCAAACGTTCGGGGAACGTTCGGCCATGCGCTGTCAGGCCGAACATACGTTCGACCGCATGGCTGAACACCACGAGGTGTTTGGCGAAGCCTGAATCGAACTCGAACAGCCCGAAATCCGGGCAAACCCGAACAGTGGCGAACACTAATCGCCCAACACTAGTCACTATTAACATTGTTGCTGCAACGAAGACAATTGTTTATGCAAACTATGCTGCAGTCTTTAAAGGGACTCCGAGCAGTGCAGAAACTATGGAAAGATGCACATCATTTTAAAGCTCTCTTTCTCCTCTTTCCAATGATATATAAACCGCCGCCCTACGCCTTTTAGTTTTCACTATTTTCATGATTAAAATTGCCGCGGCTGCGATTTCGATCGCGAAAATAGAGAAAACTAAAAGGCGTAGGGTGGCGATTTAGGGGTCGTCAGAAAGAGGAGAAAGAGAGCTTTAAAATGATATCCATCTTTCCATAGTTATATTGTATTACACAGGGCGACTTTTTCCTAAAATCAGCAGCTCCATTCTGCTGAATGGAGCTGCTGACACTGGGGAAAGTGTCGTCCTGTGTAATACAAGTAACTATGGAAAGATGGATATCATTTTAAAGCTCTCTTTCTCCTCTTTCTGACGACCCCTAAATCGTCGCCCTACGCCTTTTAGTTTTCTCTGTTTTCGCGATCAAAAACGCGGCCGCAGCAATTTCAATCGCGAAAATAGCGAAAACTAAAAGGTGTAGGGTGGCGGTTTATATATCTTTGGAAGGAGGAGAAAGAGAGCTTTAAAATGATGTGCATCTTTCCATAGTTTTCGCACTGCTCGGAGTCCCTTTAACATAGATCCGGAATCCAACCCATTATGTGGTGTATTTTTTCAGAGAGCATGCTAATATCTTTTTTCCGATGGTACCACAGTTTTTTACATGGACATTTGAGTTATTGTCTATGGACATTGAGTGTAGGCCCCAAGTTTTCAGTAACTGGAAGTTCAAATAGGCCCAAGTAATATATGAATGAGATGTGATGAGTTTACCATGCACATTATGCTTCAATTTTTTGAGCTGGCGGCACTATATATGTGATCATATTGGTCCCTACTTTTCTGCCTCTGTGAGAGTATAAAAATTGTTTACCTGGTCGTTACCCACAAGGAGGACCCAGGATACCTCACGTTACTTACTGGAGGCTTTGAGGAGTACCACTATGGTCTAATATATATATGGCGAGGGTCTTATTTTATGATAGGATGGGGTATACAGGTGCACTCCGTGGGTGACTTGGCACTCACTGATACAAGCTTATACTAGCTTTACTAATCTTTTTTCTTACAATTTAATAAACAATTTATATGTTTTTGCAATAACTAAATGGTAATGAATTTTGTTCTACACTAATAGTGTGCGACATATACTGGCTTGGTAGTTGTGGTTTTTTGGCGATGATGGCTATATCAGCCTGCATGGGTGCCATGGTGTTAAAGGGGGTTGGGAGGAGCGACTCCACAATGTATATTTTCTTGAAGTGTAAAATATGTATACAGAACTCTAAACTCAGTATATCATAATTTCAGCAAGGCTTGGTGTACAGAGGCGCCAGAGTAGAATAAAAACGTTTAAAAACCGTCTAAAAGAGGCGGATGTTCAGGTGAACTTACCTCCCTCCAAAATATAAATCTTAATTGAGTCACAATATATCTCTGCGTTTAGACCCATTGAGTTATACTCCTGTTTGCCTGATGCAGCAGGACCACACCTGCGAAACGCGTTGCACTAAGTGGAGTTTGATGAAATTTTTGTATTGATATATTGTGACTCAATTGAGTTCTATATCTTCGAGGGAGGTAAGTCCACCTGAACACCCCCCTCTTTTAGACGGTTTTTAAACGTTCTTATTCTACTTTGGCGCCTCGGTACACCAAGCCTTGCTGAAATCTTGATTCCACCCTCGGTGGAGGGTGCTACCCCATTTCCTATCTACAGAGAGTGACATCTTAATAACCTGAGTGGGGTCAGGTTCTAATACTCCCCACCTGCACTTGAAGTGGTTGCCTATGGGTAACCCATGTTTGTGAGTATATCTAAATATTTTGCTTTAAACCACAACCAACTTAACAGTACTACACCATATTGGGCTCTCGATTTCTCTTTGTTCTTCCAAGCATCTCAGTATAGCATACCAAAGCAAAATTACATTTTACCGAATTGAAAAACCATAAAAAAAAAAAAATAGAAAACAAAATTGGAGTGAGCATATGATGTCTCTCACAATGCACCACTGCTGAATATGCAAATCATCCCTTGCTGTTTCTGTGAGCTAGCCACACCTCCAGAACCGCTAGAATGCAATGATGTGTCGTCTTGTTAATTAACAATAATCCAACATGCATAAAGACTGTTCCAGACTGGTTGGTCATCATCAGTGCATGGCATGGATTAATGCGGCTCTATGGGGTAGGACTTGAACCCCCCCGAGTTACAGATTACCCAGCAAGCTCATGGTGATCCAGAACTCCCAGGAGTTTGTAAGGGGCTACAATGGACCAAAAGGCCCTCTTACTAAAATACGATGGAAAACAAGAGTTTACCTTCTTGAAACAGAAAGTGTTTGTCATTATTTAGGTTGGTGTGAGTTCTGAGATGTCTCCCAATTCATCACTGCTGAATATGGAAACCATCCATTGTTGTCCCGGTGAGTTAGCCACACCTCCAGATCTGCTGGAATGCAATGATGTGTCAGCTTGTTAAATATACTGGAAGCAAAAGTAGGATGCAACATTTTGCATCTGCATAAGATTGCATCCTTGCATTTGCTATTATTGTCACTTTTTAGGATTGCTTAATTTATGCAGATGCAAAATTTGGCATCCTACTTTTTTGATTCCCCATTTGGACCTGAGAGTTAATGGGGAGAAGTTGTATGTATTTATTTCCCTTGTGATTGTGTAGCTCCACCCCCTAATGAAGGCATTGGCCGAAACTCGAGTCAGGAAGTGGAGGCTACATTTTTGATGTGCAATAAACCAAGAAGCTCCCTTGTAAGTGCAAACCCTCGTGTGTGACCCATTTTTTCCAGTAGTCTGTGCTATCGTACTATTTCTGATTAGGAGGCTGCAGCCACTCGTTCCTAGCATTGAGCATGCAGCCACGGTGGAACGCATAGCAGGTGAGACTGGAAGTCGGGAAGTCATGTGATCGGAGCGCTCGGGGAGCTGAGCTGGGCTGTCTCACCGCTAAGCGGAGATCTGCCGCTCTTTTTACCCTGGGATGTCCGGATTACAGGAAGTTTAAAGAAAGGCGTGTACTTGAAGTGAACACACTCCGTATTTGCTGACAAATAGGTAGGGATGTCATTAGATCAATGTAAGTTTTTTCCTCTGGGATTGATGGGGGTTGAGCAAGCAGATGAGGGGTCCGCTATGCACTTTTTTTCTAGGCGGAGGGATCGCTTTGGTGCTGTTTTTCTCTTAGCACATTGGATCTATATCTGAGTTTCTATTGGTCTAACTGCAGTCTTCCATCAGGTCCTCCGCGGTACTGACTCCTGATTGGTAAATGGGGAATATATAAGATGGTGTATGTGGATATCTGATTAGTGTGGGACGGTCCAGCCTGATGAAAGGCAGAAGTCTGAAACAGCGGGCTGTCGCTGGTTAGCAGCCCCATAGTATTTTTCACTATTTTTATGGATTTGAATATATCCTAATAAAGAGCTATGTTTTAGTAAAAGTGTACTATTACAATGTAATCGTATGGTGTTTGCCACGTAATATGGTTATTTGATACAAGGCGTTGCAATGTGTCAGTGTGAAAGTACCCTGAGATGGGTGGCAGAGGGTGCCAGGCTCTTCTACTCATTCCTGGCTGGACTGGGACATAGGAGATGGTTCTCTAAATTTCCTGAAGCGAGCACTGTAATAACAGCGCAGGAGATTTGGGCGCAGCTGGCGCCACCTTAGACCGTAATAGGAATTACGGCTTTAGCGGCACACAGTGAGTAACTTTGGCGCTGTCAGAAGATGGAGCTGAAGTTACTTTTAAATCACTATTATTCATCCGCCAGCAATAACTGGAAGCTGAATTACATCATTCACCACTATCCATGTGGACCTGGAGGGGGAATAGTAATTAACGCCGCCAGGACTTGTGCAGCAGCAGGATCAGATATATATCGGCTGTATCCTGTGCCCAAGTCTCCCGGCGACGATTTCATATGTATGCTCCTGAATTCCGAAGAAATATTGATGCTATTTGGTTCTCATACTGACACAGCCAAGAACAAAAATAAGTTCCCTTTGAAATGCGCATTTCAAGCAAACAATTTATTTATTTAAAGCTTTATGTAAAATACCTAATCTTACTGAAAGTATTCTATGCAATATAAACCAATTTATTCCTTAGATAATGTTTTTCTGCCCATTATACCAGTCTTAGTGTTCAGCTCTGGTCTTATCAGAATGATGTAACATTTGGGCATGAAGATGCAGCCCAGGAGTCCAGCACTGGAGGCCAAGATGGAGAAGACCTCCACAGCCACCATGTATTTCCCTTTTGTGCTGATGTAGGCTGGGATGAAGGCGATCCAAACACTGCAGAAGACCAGCATGCTGAATGTGATGTACTGAGCTTCATTGAAGGCATCTGGAAGATTCCTGGCTAAAAATGCTACAATGAAGCTTATCATGGCCAGACATCCCATGTAGCCAATCACAATATAGAAAATAGTGACAGAACCTTCATTACATTGTAATATCACCTTGCCAACCTCCACCTGGGTATTATATTCTGGGAATGGTGGAGAGAAGATCAACCAGAAGAGGGAGATCACAAACTGTCCAAAAGAGCCAAACATCATTAAATAAGAGGAGAAATATTTACTAAACAGGCTACTCATTCGTCTGTTTGGTTTGATAGTGTGAAAGGCCAAGAGAACGGTGACTGTTTTGGCTAAGATGGAAGAGACCGCCAGTGTAAAAATATTTCCAAAGGCAACTTGTCGGAGGAGACAGGAAATCCTGGTAGGACATCCGGTGAACAGCAGAGGACATAGAAAGGAGAAGTTCAGTGAGAGGAGGAGGATGAAGCTGAGGTTCCGGTTATTGACTTTTATAATAGCAGTGTCTCTGTATACGATGCATATCCCTAATACAACATCTGTTAACAGACAGAAGAAGAGACTAAACACAAGGAAAGACACGGCTAGTCCTTCTCCATATGAAAGAAACTCAACTGGTCTTGGAATGCAGGTATCTCTTATTTCATTGGACCAGTGATCTTCTGGGCATTTCATACATTCTTCCATGTCTGTGGAGAAGAAAATCCATTGTTTGGTAAATTATATACTTGTTACATGTGTTTTTGTTTTTTTCTAATAAGTGGATAGGTAGAGAGCAGGGCTAGTCTTTGATGTATGCGACTTGTGCATGTTTACAGAGTCATAGGATGTGAGGAAGAAGGAGCAGGAGGAGGACAGCAAAGCCCCTTCAAACTTTTAACTTTACAATTGGCTTTATAGCTCATGAGAAACAGAGGAATGTTTGAGTTGAAACCATTATCTGCACAATTGAGCCTCTCAAAGACCATACTCATTGCGCTCTTTGATTATATGGCTGTAAGATCAAGACAAGGTAGGAACAAGAGATCACTTTCAAGAAGATACTGAGGTCTGCACAGGCTGAATTTGAAAGTGAAAATGTGTTTATTTTACAAAAGTGCAATTTACATACAGTATATACACATACATAACCGATAGGTTTATATAATATTATTGGTCATTTAACCGCATTTGAAAAAAACATTTTTTTCCCTATCTTAACTTTAATATCGATTTTCTCAAAAACACCAAGAACGTTTTTCTTTCCACTGTTCTCCTCAACATACCCTGCAAATTGTTGATTCAAGCATGTATGCAGGCTTAGATATTAACTGCTAAAGTCAAGGGTATTGACAGCTAGAGTTGGGCCGAACCTCCGATTTTAGGTTCGCGAACCTGGTTCGCGAACTTCCGCGGAAGGTTCGGTTCGCGTTAAAGTTCGCGAACCGCAATAGACTTCAATGGGGATGCGAACTTTGAAAAAAAAAATAATTATGCTGGCCACAAAAGTGATGGAAAAGATGTTTCAAGGGGTCTAACACCTGGAGGGGGGCATGGCGGAGTGGGATACATGCCAAAAGTCCCCGGGAAAAATCTGGATTTGACGCAAAGCAGCGTTTTAAGGGCAGAAATCACATTGAATGCTAAATGACAGGCCTAAAGTGCTTTCAAACATCTTGCATGTGTATACATCAATCAGGTAGTGTAATTAAGGTACTGCTTCACACTGACACACCAAACTCACCGTGTAACGCAGCGCAAACAGCTGTTTGTGTAGTGACGGCCGTGCTGGACTGGTGCGCACCATGGCGAGAGTGCAGGTTTTGGTGGCTTTACAGCCCATATGGTCGCCTGGCTGATGTAGCTGAATGACAGAACAGTGACTGTCCAGCTGATCAAATTTGGTCTGACCACAATGAGGCAACGACCTTATTATCGTGGGTGTGCCCCCCGAGACACTTATCTAGGCGCCGGTCATTGCTTCATTGTGATACGCAAGCCCCTTCACCACGGCAAGGTAATGATCACGAAGGGGAATGGGAGCATGTACATGCCTTTTCTTTTGTTGTTGCAGCTGCCCGCAGTGCAGCCAGAAAAATTAGGCAGTCATGTACACGCACCAGAAAAATTATTACAGCGGCCGCTGCTAGCAGCGGCCTAAAAAATTCAGCAATCCGCCTGGAGTCCCGGACCCTGTTGGTGGTGGCGGAGAAGGTAGTGAAGCGGCCTGCAGGCAGACATGCTGTGTGGAGGGACTGGGAGCGACTTAGTCTTCTTGGGGCAGGCCAGGCAGCCAGTCACACGGCGTGCAGGCAGAGATGCTGTGTGTGCAGGGACTGACTTAGTCTTGGGGCGGGCAGCAGCCCTCCGGGATCCATGCCTCATTCATTTTGATAAAGGTGAGGTACTTAACACTTTTGTGACTTAGGCGACTTCTCTTCTCTGTGACAATGCCTCCAGCTGCGCCGAAGGTCCTTTCTGACAGGACGCTTGCGGCAGGGCAGGAGAGAAGTTGGATGGCAAATTGGGACAGTTCTGGCCACAGGTCAAGCCTGCGCACCCAGTAGTTCAAGGGTTCCTCATCGCTGTTCACAGCAGTGTCTACATCCACACTTAAGGCCAGGTAGTCGGCTACCTGCCGTTCCAGGCGTTGGTGGAGGGTGGATCCGGAAGGGCTATGGCGAGGCGTTGGACTAAAGAACGTCCGCATGTCCGACATCACCATGAGATCGCTGGAGCATCCTGTCTTTGACTGCGTGGACACGGGAGGAGAATTAGTGGCAGTGGTACCTTGCTGGCGTTGTGCCGTCACATCACCCTTAAAGGCATTGTAAAGCATAGTTGACAGCTGGTTCTGCATGTGCTGCATCCTTTCCACCTTCCGGTGAGTTGGTAACAGGTCCGCCACTTTGTGCCTGTACCGAGGGTCTAGTAGTGTGGCCACCCAGTACAGCTCATTCCCCTTGAGGTTTTTTATACGGGGGTCCCTCAACAGGCAGGACAGCATAAAAGACGACATCTGCACAAAGTCGGATCCAGTACCCTCCATCTCCTCTTGCTCTTCCTCAGTGACGTCAGGTAAGTCAACCTCCTCCCCTCAGCCGCGAACAATACCACGGGAAGGTTGAGCAGCACAAGCCCCTTGCGATGCCTGCTGAGGTTGTTCTCCTGCCGCTGTCTCCTCCTCCTCCTCCTCCCCCAAAGAAACACCTTGCTCATCATCCTCTGAGTCTGACTCGTCTTCTGCACACGACTTCTCTTCTTCCTCCTCCTCCCCCCTCTGTGCTGCCGCAGGTGTTGAGGAAACAGCTGGGTCTGATGAAAATTGGTCCCATGCCTGTTCCTGCCGTAACGGTTCCTGGTCACGCTCATTCACAGCTTCATCCGCCACTCTACGCACAGCACGCTCCAAGAAGTAAGCGTAGGGAATTAAGTCGCTGATGGTGCCCTCACTGCGGCTCACCAGGTTGGTCACCTCCTCAAACGGCTGCATGAGCCTGCATGCATTTTCCATCAGTGTCCAGTTGTCGGGCCAGAACATCCCCATCTTCCCAGACTGTTTCATTCTACTGTAGTTGTAGAGGTAGTGGGTCACGGCTTTCTTCTGTTCTAGCAGGCGGGAGAACATGAGCAGGGTCGAGTTCCAGCGAGTCGGGCTATCGCAAATGAGGCGTCTCACCGGCATGTTGTTTTTGCGCTGAATTTCCGCAAAGCGTGCCATGGCTGTGTAAGACCGCCTCAAATGCCCACAGAACTTCCTGGCCTGCTTCAGGACATTCGCTAAGCCAGGGTACTTTGCCACAAATCTTTGAACCACTAGATTCATGACATGTGCCATGCAGGGTATGTGTGTCAGCTTCCCCATATGCAAAGCGGCAAGCAGATTGCTGCCGTTGTCGCACACCACGTTGCCTATCTCCAGGTGGTGCGGGGTCAGCCACTCATCCACCTGTTTCTTAAGAGCAGCCAGGAGAGCTGCTCCAGTGTGACTCTCCGCTTTGAGACAAGACATGTCTAAGATGGCGTGACAGCGTCGTACCTGGCATGCAGCATAGGCCCTGCGGAGCTGGGCCTGTGTAGCTGGAGAGGAGAACTGCCACTCAGCCAAGGAGGAGGAGGACAGCGAAGAGCATGTAGCAGGAGGAGAGGAGGTGGCAGGAGGCCTGCCTGCAAGCCGTGGAGGTGTCACAATTTGGTCCGCTGCGCCCTGCTTGCCATCGTTCACCACCAGGTTCACCCAATGGGCTGTGTAGGTAATGTAGCGGCCCTGCCCGTGCTTGGCAGACCAGGCATCCGTGGTCAGGTGTACCCATGACCCAACGCTCTTCGCAAGAGATGACACCACTTGCCTCTCAACTTCACGGTGCAGTTGGGGTATGGCCTTTCTCGAAAAATAAGTGCGGCCTGGCATCTTCCACTGCGGTGTTCCGATGGCCACAAATTTACGGAAGGCCTCAGAGTCCACCAGCCGGTATGGTAACAGCTGCCGAGCTAACAGTTCCGCCACGCCAGCTGTCAGACGCCGGGCAAGGGGGTGACTGGCCGAAATTGGCTTCTTCCGCTCAAACATTTCCTTCACGGACACCTGACTGCTGCTGTGGGCAGAGGAGCAGGAACCGCTCAAGGGCAGAGGCGGAGTGGAGGAGGGTGCCTGTGAAGGTGGAAGGGAGAAAGCGGCAGAAGCAGATAATGCACCTGATGGAGGAGGAAGAGGAGAAGGAGGGTGGCTTTGCTTTTGTGTGCTGCTGCTGCTTTTGCTCAGGTGGCCATCCCATTGCTGTTTGTGCCTTTTCTCCAGGTGCCTTCGTAAGGCACTTGTCCCTACGTGAGTGTTGGCCTTTCCACGGCTCAATTTTTGTTGGCAGAGCGAACAGATGGCTTTGGTCCGATCTGAGGCACACACATTAAAAAATTTCCACACCGCTGAGCCACCCTGGGATGTGGGCACTATGGGGACCTCAGCAGCTGATGCTGAAGGGCAAGTTGGCTGGCTGTACATAGGTGGCGATACATGGTGCCGGACTCTGCCACCAGCTGTTTCTGACGAAGAGCTGCCCCAGCTTCTTTCAGCAACTTCTCTCCTCCTACTACTCTCTGACTACCCCTCTGAACTGCCCCCCTCTTCATCTCCTCTATTGGGAACATACAGAGGATCCCTATTACCGTCATCATCGTAGTCATCCTGCCCAGCTTCGCTTGCCTCAGACAAATCCAAACTTGCACCATCAGTAGGTCCTTCATCCTCCTGACACATTACATCCATAGTGTTGCCGCGTAACTCAGACATCTTAGCTGGTGAAAATTCATCTGGCTGTAACAACAATGGCTGTGCATCAGTGATTTCAACACTAAATAATTCTTGCGAAGTGTCAAATGCAGCGGAAGTGGTGCTAGTAGTAGCGCTGGTGGCTGAGCAAGATGAGGTGTTCTGTGTCGCTAAATACTCAACCACGTCCTGACAATCTTGGGAGGTGATGGGACGTGCCTTCTTCCGAGCACTGCACTGTGGGCCAGGTCCACACGAAATTACATTTACACGACCTCGCGCAGACCTGCCGGGTGGCCTTCCTCTGGCTCTGGCACTACCTCTTCCTCTACCTGTTTTGTCCATATCGGGTATGCACGGAGTGGTATATCACACTGCGTGCACTCACGTAGGTAGGTGGGTTCACTTAACTGCACAGGTATGCGCACTGATGCGGTGGGTTCACTAAACAGAACAGGTATACAGTGGCGGGTTCACAGAACAGGTATGCAGTGGCAGGTTCACTGAACACAACAGGTATGCAGTGGCGGGTTCACTGAACAGGTATACAGTGGCGGGTCCACGGAACAGAACAGGTATGCAGTGGCGGGTTCACTAAACAGAACAGGTATACAGTGGCGGGTTCACTAAACAGAACAGGTATACAGTGGCGGGTTCACAGAACAGGTATGCAGTGGCAGGTTCACTGAACACAACAGGTATGCAGTGGCGGGTTCACTGAACAGGTATACAGTGGCGGGTCCACTGAACAGAACAGGTATGCAGTGGCGGGTTCACTAAACAGAACAGGTATACAGTGGCGGGTTCACTAAACAGAACAGGTATACAGTGGCGGGTTCACAGAACAGGTATGCAGTGGCGGGTTCACTAAACAGAACAGGTATACAGTGGCGGGTTCACTAAACAGAACAGGTATACAGTGGCGGGTTCACAGAACAGGTATGCAGTGGCAGGTTCACTGAACACAACAGGTATGCAGTGGCGGGTTCACTGAACAGGTATACAGTGGCGGGTCCACTGAACAGAACAGGTATGCAGTGGTGGGTTCACTAAACAGAACAGGTATACAGTGGCGGGTTCACTAAACAGAACAGGTATACAGTGGCGGGTTCACAGAACAGGTATGCAGTGGCGGGTTCACTAAACAGAACAGGTATACAGTGGCGGGTTCACTAAACAGAACAGGTATACAGTGGCAGGTTCACAGAACAGGTATGCAGTGGCAGGTTCACTGAACACAACAGGTATGCAGTGGCGGGTTCACTGAACAGGTATACAGTGGCGGGTCCACTGAACAGATATACAGTGGCGGGTCCACTGAACAGAACAGGTATGCAGTGGCGGGTTCACTAAACAGAACAGGTATACAGTGGCCGGTTCACTAAACAGAACAGGTATACAGTGGCGGGTTCACAGAACAGGTATGCAGTGGCAGGTTCACTGAACACAACAGGTATGCAGTGGCGGGTTCACTGAACAGGTATACAGTGGCGGGTCCACTGAACAGAACAGGTATGCAGTGGCGGGTTCACTAAACAGAACAGGTATACAGTGGCGGGTTCACTAAACAGAACAGGTATACAGTGGCGGGTTCACAGAACAGGTATGCAGTGGCGGGTTCACTAAACAGAACAGGTATACAGTGGCGGGTTCACTAAACAGAACAGGTATACAGTGGCGGGTTCACAGAACAGGTATGCAGTGGCAGGTTCACTGAACACAACAGGTATGCAGTGGCGGGTTCACAGAACAGGTATACAGTGGCGGGTCCACTGAACAGAACAGGTATGCAGTGGCGGGTTCACTAAACAGAACAGGTATACAGTGGCGGGTTCACTAAACAGAACAGGTATACAGTGGCGGGTTCACTAAACAGAACAGGTATACAGTGGCGGGTTCACAGAACAGGCATGCAGTGGCAGGTTCACTGAACACAACAGGTATGCAGTGGCGGGTTCACTGAACAGGTATACAGTGGCGGGTCCACTGAACAGAACAGGTATGCAGTGGCGGGTTCACTAAACAGAACAGGTATACAGTGGCGGGTTCACTAAACAGAACAGGTATACAGTGGCGGGTTCACAGAACAGGTATGCAGTGGCAGGTTCACTGAACACAACAGGTATGCAGTGGCGGGTTCACTGAACAGGTATACAGTGGCGGGTCCACTGAACAGAACAGGTATGCAGTGGCGGGTTCACTGAACAGGTATACAGTGGCGGGTCCACTGAACAGAATAGGTATGCAGTGGCGGGTTCACTGAACAGGTATGCAGTGGTGGGTTCACAGAACAGGTATGCAGTGGTGGGTTCACAGCACAGGTATGCAGTGGTGGGTTCACTGAACAGGTATACAGTGGCGGGTCCACTGAACAGAACAGGTATGCAGTGGCGGGTTCACTGAACAGGTATACAGTGGCGGGTCCACTGAACAGAACAGGTATGCAGTGGCGGGTTCACTGAACAGGTATGCAGTGGTGGGTTCACAGAACAGGTATGCAGTGGTGGGTTCACAGCACAGGTATGCAGTGGTGGGTTCAATGAACAGGTATACAGTGGCGGGTCCACTGAACAGAACAGGTATGCAGTGGCAGGTTCACTGAACAGGTATGCAGTGGTGGGTTCACAGCACAGGTATGCAGTGGTGGGTTCACAGCACAGGTATGCAGTGGTGGGTTCACAGCACAGGTATGCAGTGGTGGGTTCACAGCACAGGTATGCAGTGGTGGGTTCACAGAACAGGTATGCAGCCAGACAGGAACAAGTTAAGCCTAACTAATCTTTCCCTGAGAGACAGTCTGCAGCAGCTCGCCCTACTCTCACTAACGCAGGCAGCACACGAGTGACCGTAATGGCCGCCGCTGCCTGCCTTATATAAGGGGGGGTGGGGCTCCAGGGGCTAGTGTAGCCTAATTGGCTACACTGGGCCTGCTGACTGTGATGTAGAGGGTCAAAGTTGACCCTCCATGTGCATTATGGGGCGAACCGAACTTCCGCAAAGGTTCGCCTGCGGGCCGCGAACGCGAACCACTGAAGTTCGGATGGAACCGTTCGCAGGCGAACCGTTCGGCCCAACTCTATTGACAGCTTTTAAAAACTATAAAAAAAATCCTCTGCATGAAAGGGACTCCGAGCTCTGCCTAAAATAAAAATTTTCACTTACCCGGGGCTTTCTGCAGCCCAGTGCTGGTCGGGACGTCCCACGCCGGCCTCCTGGCTCTTCTCCCCACGGCTGTCCATATAGGGCTGTCCGGCGGCTCCCCGGGCGACACTGGCCGAGTGTCGGGGCTCGTTCCGCAAACCTCATCAATGACGTCGCACGCCGGCCACCTCGCGTCATCATGGCGGTCGGCGTGACAGCACTAAATCGCGCATGCGCCGTACTGTCGCGCCGGCCGCCGTGATGATGCGAGGCGGCCGCCGTGCGACGTCATTGATGAGGTTTGCGGAAGAAGGAGCCCCGACACTCGGCCCGTGTCACCCGGGGAGCCGCCGGACAGCCCTATATGGACCGCCGTGGAGAGAAGAGCCAGGAGGCCGGCGTGGGACGTCCCGACCAGCACTGGGCTGCAGAAAGCCCCGGGTAAGTAAAAACTTTTATTTTAGGCAGAGCTCGGAGTCCTTTTAAATACAGTATTTTTTTTTTTTTTGGTGTGTGTGGAGGGGGGGGGGGGGGGTATTGTGCCATTGATCCTCCACTGCCATGCAACTGCTCGGGTATTTTGGATGGTTTTGACACCTTTTTTAAAAAAATTCAAATATGCCCTGAGGGTTTTTAAAGCTCCCCTGCCATTAAAGTCAAAGGGATTACCGTATATACTCGCATATATGCCGAATTTTTGACCCCCAAAAAGTGGCCCAAAAGTGGGGGTCTCGGCATATATGCGAGTCATGATGCTAAAGTGTCCCCCCTCGCTCTGGTATGTGCCCCCTCTGCTGGAGCGGTACATGTAAAAACTTTGTTTTCCCCTCTGCGGTATCTGCCTCCTCTCCGACTGGAGCGGATTCCTCCCCGAATCTCCCCCTGGTGATTTGCAGAGCTTTCTGCACCTACTTGTCCAGTCCTGAGCCCCGTAATGGTGTAGAGGGGTGCCGAGTGCCAGCGTCACATGTCCGGGCCCCATAATGCTGTCTGCGGGTAGAGGAGAGCTGAGTATCAGCATCACGTGTCCGGGGATTCCCTTCTTCTCTGACACTCTCACTGTGTCTCATATCTATGACGCCATCTAGTGGCGTCTTGAGACACAGTGAAGGAGGGAATCCCCGGACATGTGATGCTGAGGCTCAACTCTCCTCTACCCGCAGACAGCATTACGGGGCCCCGGACATGTGACGCTGGCACTCGGCACTCCTCTAACCACAGACACCATTACAGGGGTCACCTCATCCAGGACTGGACCAGTAAGTGAACGCTCCACTGCAGAAAGCTCTGCAAATCACGGGGGTAGGGGGCAGAGACTCGGGGAGGAAACAATTATATGCATGTACCGGTCCAGCAGGGAGGGGCACGGACATAGCAGGGATACATCATTTTTAAATAGCCACAGAGGTACTAGGGTGGGAGGGGGTGCATGGGCACAGTTGGGGGGGGGAATCACATTGAAGATAATTATTCTGATCCCTATTGTTTTAAATAGCAGGGGAGGCACCATTGCTGTTCTCAGTCTACTGTAACAAATGTGTTGTTGTGACAAGTTTGTTGGACCTGCTTGTCTTTGTATAGCAGGTCACTACTAAATACTCTGATCACAATGTAGGAAGGGGGTATGCCTAACATTATTGGGCACACCTGGCTGTGGGGAATTGGGCTGCCTAGTATTGGGGTCACATCTGGCTATTTATACTAGGGGTGGGGGTCGGGGTGGGCTTATTTGCGAGTCAATGACTTTTTCCTGCTTTCTGGGGTAAAAGTTGGGGGGGGGGTCGCTTATATGCGAGTATATACGGTACTGCAAACACACATTTTTATGGTAAAATTTGCATTTGCTTTGTCCATCCATCATTACAATGGATCAGGGTGGTTAAAACATTTTAATGACAGTAGCTACCAACTTAGTTGATTTTATGTTCATGGACCACTAAAGTTAATGACTTATTTATCACCTAAGGGATTAAAATAACCTTTCAGCACATTTCCAAGCAAAAAAGTCACTCAAAGTAAGTTGTACCTGTTTAACTTCATTTCCATATTATATTTCTTACTTCAATTACCATATTTTTTGGACTATAAGACGCTCCGGACCATAAGACGCACCCACGTTTAGAGGCCAAAAACCAGGAAAAAATAGTATGCCTAAACCTGTGTGTGTCCATGGCGCAGGGGCATTTTGTAGACCTTTTTCCCCCAAGCTGTCCTCACCAGCTACAATAACTAAGCTTCAGGGCCCAGCTACACTAACTTCTGCTGCCCCCACCAGTAGACTAAGTGCCCTACACTAAACTCTGATGCCCCACCAGTAACCTTACAACACACTACACTAATCCCTGATTCCCACACCAGTTACTACACTACACTATTATTTAGTATTTATATAGCGCCGACATATTCCGCAGTGCTGTACAGAGTATATAGTCTTGTCACTAACTGTCCCTCAGAGGAGCTCACAATCTAGTCCCTATCATAGTCATATGTCCATTGTGTAGTGTATGTATTGTGGTCTAGGGTCAATTTAGGGGGGGGGAGCAAATTAACTTATCTGTATGTTTTTGGGATGTGAGAGGAAACCAGAGTGCCCGGAGGAAACCCACACAGACACAGGGAGAACATACAAACTCCTTGCAGACCTGGCTAGGATTCGAACCTGGGACCCAGCGATGCAAGGCGGGAGCGCTAACCACTATGTCACCGTGCTGCCATTGCTGCACTAACCCCTGCTGCCCCACCTGTAACACTACACTACATTAAACTAACTCCTTCCTCCCCACCAGTTACAGTAACTAAACACTTCTCACCTATCCAGCTGTCCATCCATGCACTCCTGTCCTTTGATGTCAGCTGTGATGATATTGACATGGTGGGGGTGCAGTGGCGATCTCAGCGGGGCTGCAGCAGCTGTTCCTCCATGCATTGTGATGGGGGGAAGGTGCAGAAAAGGCAAGACCCAGGGCTAATTGCAGATAAAGTCTGACTCCATGGTTGCTCTCCAAGCCACCACAATAACCCGCCTCTGGCCACTCAGACCGCCTCCAAGCCGCCAATCATCTGCCCACGTGCCTGCCCTCAATGCCACCGCCAATCATTCACCTCCATGCCGCCGTCAATCATCCGCCACTCTATGCCGCTGCTTCATCCGCCTCCATGCCCGCTCTCTGTGCCTCTTGGAATAATTCGCCTCTGGCCAGCTGTTCGTGCGGCATTCATGCCTGCTCGCCAAGTTCCTGCATGGCATCAGCGTGGCAGAAGATGGGAGGTCGTAGCGGTAGTTATAACTACTGATGCCTCAGTACTTCCTTGTTTACTAGCTCCCCCCTCGAGCCGTGTGACGCGGCAGAGGGAAGTACAAGGAAGTACTGAGGCATCGGTAGTCATAACTACCACTACGATCTCCCGTCTTCTGCCACGCCGATGCCATGCAGGAACTTAGCAAGTAGGCATGGATGCCACACAGAGATCTGGCCAGAGGCGAATTATTGCAAGTGGCACAGAGAGCGGGCATGGAGGCGGATGTAGCGGCATAGAGTGGCGGACGATTGACGGCGGCATGGAGGTGAATAAATGGCGGTGGCATTGAGGGCAGGCATGTGGGCAGATGATTGGCAGCATGGAGCTGGTCTGAGTGGCCGATGAATTTAAATCCCGGGCACAGATGTGTGGCTACAGTGGGGGCACCGCATGAGGCTGGCGGAAGAGCGAGGAGAAAAAGGTGCTTGACGTGCAGCAAACCACACGAACAGAGAACCAAGGAGGCAAATAGTAAGGAACGGTTTTGTGGGTTTTTTTTCAATCTGTGCACTACTTTTTGCTACCTTCGGACTATTTACTCTTTGGGTGGTTTAAAATTACACATAGATAAGGTGAAAACAGAGGAAACGGGTGAAAAAGCTTTGTAAATCACGCCCTTTATGTTGACCACTTGCTGATGGAGAAACATTTGACAAGGATATAAATGTACTTTATGGCCAAAGCAAATAACCCTATTTATTGTATGTGTATCCACATTATTAATGAGAGAAGGGAGTTCTGAAATCTATGCCCCATCTACTAATTTATATTTAACCTATTTTGGTTCCTGGACGTAGTTTCTACGTTCAGGAACCATGCGCGCTACCGCGCGCCCCCGCGGCCGATCGTGCGCGTGCACGCGCACTCCCGGCCGCGGATTCGGTAGCCAAGGAATCAATGTATCGGGCTATGGAGCCCGATCATTGATTCCTCTCCCCCGCTGAAAAAGCTACAGCTTCTCTCGGAAGCTGAGCTTTTTCTGGCCGTCTTCTTCCTGATGCGTCACTCTAAGCGCGTGCTACGATTAGAGTGACATCATGTAAACAAACTCATGGCCGCCATCTTGTGGCCAAAAAGTAATACTACACCTGAAAAAAAACAACAAACAGAATTAACACACATTTACATTATAAATCTATTGTTTACCTCCCACCCTCCCAAAAGTACCCAAATAAAATGTTTAGTATAAAAAAACAACAACATTACAATTAAAAAAAAAAAAAAAAAAACATGTAAATATTTACCTAAGGGTCTAAACTTTTTAAATATCAATGTAAAGATGAAATATTTCTATATTTTTTTTATTTTAAACTTGTAAATAGTGATAGATGCAAAATGGAAAAAATGCACCTTTATTTCCAAATAAAATATTGTCGCCATACATTGTGATAGGGACATAATTTTAACGGTGTAATAACCGGGACATATGGACAAATACAATACGCGAGTTTTAATTATGGAGGCATGTATTATTTTAAAACTATAATGGCTGAAAACTGAGAAATAATGAATTTTTCCATTTTTTCTTATTCTTCCTGTTAAAATGCATTTACAGTAAAGTGGCTCTTAGCAAAATGTACCCCCCAAAGAAAGCCTAATTGGTGGCGGAAAAAACAAGATATAGATCAGTGCATTGTGATAAGTAGTGATAAAGTTATAGGCTAATGAATGGGAGGTGAACATTTCTCACGTGAAAACGACGGAACCTGAATGGGTTAATAAGGGGGACTTTACTGGCGACGTTGGCATTTGAGTGAGGTACCTCTGTGTACATGATTCGGAAACAGTCTTTTTGGATCGGAATTAGCATGCGGGAAGACAGAGGGAATTGCGGAAAGTGGAACCTGGTCTTTAGGTTACAATTAAAAAGACAATTTTATGGATCTATTATTAATCGCTAGCAATAACTCCTCTGCTCCAGCTTGTAGTATGGTTCATATACAGTTGAAACTCGAAAAATTTGAATATCGTGCAAAAGTCCAATTATTTCAGTAATTCAACTTAAAAGGTGAAACTAATTTATGAAATAGACTCATTACATGCAAAGCGGGATATTTCAAGCCTTTATTTGTTATAATGTTTAAGATTATGGCTTACGGCTTATATGAGAACCCCAAATCAAAATCTCAGAACATTAGAATATTGTGACAATAATCAATAACCTAGGCTCAAAGTGTTAGACTCTAATCAGCTAATTCATCCAACACATCCTGCAAAGGGTTCCTATTTCATATATTAGTTCCACCTTTTAAGTTGAATTACTGAAATAAATGGACTTTTGCTTATTTTTCGAGTTACACCTGTAAACTAGTGATGTCGCGAGCCTCCGATTTTCAGAACCTCCGCGAAAAGTTCGGTTCGCGAAAAAGTTCGCGAACCGCAATACACTTCAATGGGGAGGCGAACTTAAAGATTTGGAAAAATTTCTACTGGCTGGAAAATTGATATAAAACATATTTCAAGAGATCTAATACCTGGAGCTCCCTCCTACCCTCCACCCGGAAGGAGGGGGGGTCTCATCAGCCAGGGAATTACAGTATTTCAAAAGCCAGCTTACATAGCGTGGCTGGGAATTGAACCCAGGTCTCAGTGTATGGTAAGTAACTAACATATCCATTATACCACCAACACTACTAGCTGAAGTTAGCCTAGCATGTACCATTTATGCTCAATCCATTTATGCTCAAAAATACAATTTCCGCGGAAAGCGGTGACCATCCCTACTAGAGAGAGAGAGAGAGATGAATCTACCTGGCTATCTGGGGTTCTCTTTGGACAACTGTTGAACACAAAAGGCAAGGCCATGCCTGGCTACAAATCCTTAGGCAGCGGCTGGATGTAATGGTTAAGGGCTCTGCCCCTGACACATGAGACCAGGGTTCAAATCTCGGCTCTGTCTGTTCAGTAAGCCAGCACCTTTTCAGTAGGAGACCTTAGGCAAGTCTTCCTAACACTGCTACTGCCTGTAGGGTGTGCCCTAGTGGCTGCAGCTCTGGTGCTTTGAGTCTGCCAGGAGAAAAGCGTGATATAAATGTTATTTGTCTTGTCTAATTTTTCTCTTGGATTGAGCATAAATGGTACATGCTAGGCTAGTTTCAGCTAGTAGTGTTGGTGGTATAATGGATATGTTAGTTACCTACCATACACTGAGACCTGGGTTCAATCCCCAGCCACGGTATGTGAGCTGGCTTTTGAAATACTGTAATTCCCTGGGAGATGAGACCCTTCCCCTCCCTCCAGTAGGAGGGAATAGGTAGGAGGGTAGAAGGATAAGCCTACAAGAGGCTAATTAAACTCTCCCTAGCAGAGTGTGTGTAGCAGCTGTCCCTTAACTAATTAGTGTAGGCAGACGAGTGAGTCAAACGGCACAAGGACCTTGCCTTGAATAAGGGGGGGGGGGGGCTCCAGGAGTGAGTGCAGTCTGATTGGCAACAATGTGCCTGCTGACTGTGATGTAGAGGGTCAAAGTTTTGCTCAATAGAGCATTATAGGGGTGAATCGAACTTCCGGGAAAGTTTGCCTTTGGCAGGCGAACGTGAACCACTGAAGTTCGCCAGGAACCGTTCGGGACATCTCTACACATGTAATAAGCCAGTAAACTCCAAGTCAATGGCAATGGGCTCTACTTACACCAGTGTGTTTCAGATCCAAAGAGACTCTTTTTTGCAAGCACACATATGTTTAATTATATGTTAAAATGCCAGAAGTGGAAAACTGAAAAGTAATCCAAACATATATATATTTCAAATGGCTTATTTCCTATTGTTTATGTACTATAAAATATAGCAGAGTTTTTGTTATAGATTTGTAATGGATCAATACATTTGACATTTGTGCTATGCTGTAAACATTTAGAGTGTAGCTGTAGTGCATATGTGATCAAAGTGAGCAATTAGAGATGAGAAGACAAAATTCCCAAACTTGATTAAAAGGAAATATCTAGGCACAGGCCCCGAATCGCTGCTGCAAATCTCTACAAAAACATCTAAGCATTCCATCTGATCAGACCTTTACAGCCAAGCAATCATACATCTACTTACATTCAGAAATTAATTTTAACCCATGGGGGTGAGTTTATGGCTTTGCATTATGTTATATATACGGAGCTAAGTATGTGCACCCCACTATTGGCCTCTGACGAAGCAGGGGGACCTGCGAAACGGCTGTCAGGCCGCCTTTCTGTACCTCCATGTGCCTTACTACACTGTACCTGTTGGAATAAAATTTCAGTGAAGCATTGAGACTGGTGCCAGACCTGCTTTTCTTCTCGGCTATACTTTGTGATATCTTCACCAGGTAGGGAGCACAGTCTGCTCGGTAACTACATTCCGACTGCCATCTCCAGCCTCCTTTGAGTGCCAGTCACCTGCACCTTTTCTATCCATTCAATCCTTATCTTGTTTTGAATACCTACCATAGTATTTTTTTTTTTGCAAATTCCGTATTTACCTTATTTGTGGGAATTTACGTAGTTTTGGGATATTTACACATACTGAAATTTGATTATCGTATCTATTTGATGCAGTTGATTAAAAATGGCCATCTTGACTTGCTGATTAATTTAATTGCCCCAGTCCTCAAACATTAGGACTTTTAAATATTAACCATTTCTGCCGCCCGGACATGAAGCTCACACCCGGGTGGCTGCTCTGCTGCAGTGCCGCACTTCGGCGCGCTCCCACACGTGATTGCGGGCGCGCCCCCGTGCTGTCCTTCGGTAGCCCTGGGATCAGTGAACGGGAGCATGGTTCACAATCACCGATCTGTGTCCCCAGCAGAAAAACTGAAGCGCTCTTATTAGAGGCTTCAGTCTTACTGTACGTACAATTTTCCGTGCCCCCCCTTGTGCTTCCGCTTAGGCCCCGTTCACACTTGCGTTTCTTGACAAACGGACCGGATGGCCGGACCGGATGCGGACTGTATTCCGTCCGGTATGAATACGGCTGCGATGCGGATTCCGTCTTTTTAAAGAGATAACACACTATATAAATTCAAGGGGTCTGGGAGGTCAGCAGAAGCGCTGGGTTCATTGTTAGAGAGAGAGAACTTGACGTGTGCAGATCATCCTTGTATACAGAGACTGGAGTTTGGACCATGGATCCAGTGGTTTTGTACACTTTTTACCTGGGAATGCTCTCCTTTTTGGTGTTCACCTATTATTATGTGGGGAGAAGGCGTGCTCCTTGCAGGAGATGGTGGGTGCATCTGCTACTAGCCAGGAGGCAGAGGAAGGGAGAGTTCCAGACCCTCTACCGGGACCTGAGACGACACCCAGAGAAGTTCTACAGCTATACACGGATGTCCATACCCCTGTAAGTATCCAGACCTAAACACACCATCCCTAAACACCCCACAACACCTCACCCCTGTATACCTTGCTAAACACACCAGCCCCACCCTCCACAAAACACCCAAACCCCTAAACACACCTTCCCCATCCTCCACCCAACACCTTGTCCCATAGCAAACTTTACAGCTTCTTCCTTTTCATCTCCTGTCAGCTTTGATACCCTCTTGGAGATGGTGAAGGATGACCTACGGAAGAAGGATACCACATTCAGGAGAGCAGTCACACCACAAGAACAACTACTGATCACGCTGAGGTATGTAAAAACCAAATTTTTTTTATTCGAAAAAAAACCTTTCCAACATGGAAACATTCTTCCAACATGGAAGACAAAATATAAATAACATTTGTATGACATTTGCACTCTTGTGACCCACGTATAGTGTCTTTGGGGTACACCAGGCCCTAATGTAAGTAATTTAACCACTTGCACGCGGTCCTCTGAACCTTGGATGAAGGAGACAGGGCAGGAAAAGGCTTGGCTCTTCCAAGTCCAGGTCTCCTTCGTCCAAGGTTCCAAGGGTCACATGCAAGGGTGAGGAACAACAACAACAAACGACGGAGGTGCAGGTCCTAAAAACTTGTGCAGAGGTGCAGGACCTAACTTGTGCAGAGGTGCAGGACCTAACTTGTGCAGAGGTGCAGGGCATAGCTTGTGCAGAGGTGCAGGGCATAACTGCACTAAAGGCACTCTTGTGACCCAGGTATAGTGTCTTTGGGGGGACACCAGGCCCTAAATTTAAGTACTTTACAAACCTAACCACTTGCACATGGTCCTCTGAACCTTGGATGAAGGAGACAGGGCCGGAAAAGGCTTGCCTCTTCCATGTCCAGGTCTCCTTCGTCCAAGGTTCCAAGGATCACTTGCAAGGGTGAGGAACAACTAGAGAGTGCGGAACAACAACAAACGGCAGAGGTGCAGGGCATAGCTTGTGCAGAGGTGCAGGGCATAGCTGCCCAAGGTGTCTTTCTGGGACACCAGGCCCTAAGTTTAAAGCACTTTAAAAACCTAAGTACTTGGACATGGTTATCGGAACCCCTCTGAACCTTGGTTGATTGAGACGGGGCAGGGAAAAGTTTTGACAAAAACCCTGTGCTGGTCTCCTTGCTCCAAAGTTCAGAGGGATCCGAGGACCATGTCCAGTAACAAGAGGAAATTTGGTCAAATATTAGGGTCTACAGCACTTGTTGGGAACATGGGAGGTGCTGCTTGGATCTCAGGACTGTCTTGGGTGCCGGTCGTGGAGGTGCTGGACCCTAACAGCAGCGGTGTGTATTGACTGCCTCTGAAGCCAGTGTACGACTGGGATGAAGATTGCCAGGGGGGTACCAAATGTTGGCGGTAGGATCAATGTCGTCTCCATGTGTTGTTTTATAGCATCGAGCATACTTGAATGGCATGCCATCATGTTGTTGCTTGGCACCTTTTTCTAAGAACGGCAAGAGAGACATGACTGTGTGGAATGACGGGTGTGCCTGCAGTTTCAAGAGTTCACTACTTTGCTGATGCATCTGCTGCATCATCTGCTGCAGCTGTGCCACCGCTTGGTGATGTTCCACACGCAGCTGGTCAAACTGTGCCCGGTGCACCTCGTGCATCAATTTTATTTCTTCCCGGTAGTGTCCATGCACTGATTGTAGCTCACTTTGAAGTGAGTCGATGTGTCTCTTATACTGTTCTATTAAATATCCCCTGTCCCCATCCTGCAGCTGCCTGGTGATTAGTGCCTCGTGGCCTGTAGAATGCCGAGAAGTCCTGAGACAGCAACGGACATCTCAGCTTCGGTCTCCCTTCTGGTTGGAGGGTGGACAGGGGCCAATTGACGCCTCAATGGGGGGTAGCTTCATTACCCCGGCCTCTGCCTTGCGTAGGGGTTGTCCTGCGTGGCGGTTGTGCCCGAATGTCCTCTGCCGTTTGTTCTTCTTCTTGGGTCGTAGGAGCTTAAGGAGCTTCATCACTAGGAGCTGGGGCACTAGCTCCTGCCACCTCATCTTCCATGTCTTCCACCAACTCCAGGTCAGTCAGGTCCACGTCTTCCACATAACTTAATGACTGCCGCCTCCTCCTCCTTCTCTCTGGGACAAATGTGGCATCCCTCGTCTCATCATCATAGTCCTCGCTGGTGTACTGTGCCTCTGCCTCCTCTTGTTCAAAATTGTCTTGAGTCCTGTCGATGATATATTGGTTTGCCAAACAACATCACATACAATGTGGCCTAAATTCACAGAGCTTTGTCATACATTTATCAAACACTTTATCAAACGACATTAGGTAAATTAGCAAACGTTTGAGAAAGTGTTCGATAAATGTTGGATAAAGCCCTGTGAATTGAGGCCTGTTTTGTCAATACATAATCAAGGTCATGGTAGTTGTCTGTCAACGTCATATACAATGCCTTCTCAGTTCTTGGTCACAATAGTGGTACTTACTCTCTCGGTTCCACGCTTTCATTTAGGAACGTCAATTGTTGGGCGAATTGGTAATCTTTTTTTTTTGGAGGCCCCACTGCCACTTCTTTCTTCCTCTGCTTTGCGCCGCAGAAATTTGACATAGGCGTCCCGAATACTGCGCCAGCGTGTCTTGTACTTTTCACCTGCAAAGACATAAATAATTGATTTTGATTATTTCTCTTGTAGGTACATCTCAACTGGACAAATTTATGCATCGCTACATGTCACTTTTCGCATTGGGAAGAGCACGGTGTCAGGCATCGTTGTGAGGACCTCAAGGATCATTTGGCGAAGACTGAGGTCCACATATATGCCAGTGCCAGACACCCAGACATGGCAGGAGATCGCCCAGCGCTTCTGGACCCAGTACAAGTTTCCAAATTGTGTTGGCGCGCTGGACGGCAAACCCATTCGGATTCAAAAACCCGTGGGGAGTGGCAGCCTTTATTTTAATTATAAAAAATACTTTAGCATTGTGCTAATGGCAGTGGCCGATGCGGACTACAACTTTGTCTATGTGGATGTGGGGTCGTACGGAAGTTCCAATGACTCTGGAATCTTCCAGCGTATGGCCCTTTGCCAGCGGGATGGAGCAAGGCAGACTGCATCTCCCTGGTGACAGACCCTGGCCTGGGACAAGGGCACCGGCCTACCCCTATGTGTTTGTGGGGGACGAGGCCTTCGCCTTGTCCAACCATGTGATGCGGCCGTACCCAGACAGGGGCCTTGATGCCAGGCAGCTCCACTTCAACGCTCGTTTGAGCCGAGCTCGGAGAATGGTGCAATGCACATTTGGGATTCTGGTGTCAAAGTGGAGGGTGTTCCACACGCCGATGCTGTTGAAGCCGTCCAACGCAGTCGACGTGGTGAAGGCAGCGTGCATCCTCCACAACTTTGTGCGCCAGGAGGAAAATGACACTCCGGAACCCTCAAATGTGCTTCCACTACTGCCGTTGAGGAGGTATGCCACCAGGCCAAGGGCAGTGTCCCTCCGCAACAGGGACCTACTGAAAAACTATTTCTATACCCCGCCAGGACGACCCTGAATACTGTTTTGTTTTTACTGTAGTTTGTTAGTTTTAACATTTGTTACTTTTTAACAGTTTTTACTTTAATATTTTTACATTTTGTAAAATGTGCAATAAAAATGTGGTTTACATTTTTCATTGGTCCATCTGGATGTTGTTTGCGCTCAGAGCATGCGTGTCTAGGCCACAGGATTGCACTTGCGGCCCAGACACGCATGCTACAAGGGTGTGGCAGGGCCACAGTTGGCAGGGCAACAGGTGGGTAGGACACAGGTGGGTAGGCCACAGCACAGGTGGGTGGGACACAGGTGGGTAGGCCACGGCACAGGTGGGTGGGACACAGGTGGGTAGGCCATGGCACAGGTGGGTGGGACACAGGTGGGTAAGCCACGGCACAGGTGGGTAGGCCACGGCACAGGTGGGTGGGACACAGGTGGGTAGGCCACGGCACAGGTGGGTAGGCCACGGCACAGGTGGGTAGGCCACAGGTGGGTAGGCCACGGCACAGGTGGGTAGGCCACGGCACAGGTGTGTGGGACACAGATGGGTAGGCCACGGCAGAGGTGGGTGGGACACAGGTGGGTAGGCCATGGCCCAGGTGGTGGGACACAGGTGGGTAGGCCACAGCACAGGTGGGTGGGACACAGGTGGGTAGGCCATGGCACAGGTGGGTAGGCCACGGCACAGGTGGGTAGGCCACAGGTGGGTAGGCCACGGCACAGGTGGGTAGGCCATGGCACAGGTGGGTAAGACACAGGTGGGTAGGCCACGGCACAGGTGGGTGGGACACAGGTGGGTAGGCCATGGCACAGGTGGGTGGGACACAGGTGGGTAGGCCACGGCACAGGTGGGTGGGACACAGGAGGGTAGGCCACGGCACAGGTGGGTAGGCCACGGCACAGGTGGGTGGGACACGGCACATGTGGGTGGGACACGGCACAGGTGGGTGGGACATGGCACAGGTGGGATACAGGTGGCAGGGCAACAGGTGGGTGGGTGACACACATCAATAGCAAAAGTGGAATACATCACAATCAAACAAAACACATATGAAAAGCCACAAGCCCCCCAAAACAACACTTGTAGTCAACATAACCTTTGCCGTTTGCTGTTTGCGGTTCAGGTTTTCGAACCCCTCCACGTACAATTTTGCTATATTCTGCCACAGCTTTCTGCATAGCCTCACGTTGCTGTGGTCTTTGTCCCCCTTGTCCCATAGGGCAGGTATCTGCTGCACCTGTAGAATCAGGTCCTCTGCTGTGTAGGGCCTCACCTCCACCTCCGACATACTGCCAAACAGCTCCAGCACAAAATCACTGCTGCTCCACTCCAGAAATGCTGGGCCCATGTGTCCACATCCAAAATGGCCGCCAGTACCATAGAGAATGCATAGGAAGTGGGGTAGAACATCCTGTTTTTATAGCCAGTGTGTTCTGTGCTTTCTGTTTCCCATTGGTTTCTATGAGCGCATGGTGCAGTCAGGCTCCAGTCCGGCTCCGGTCCGGGTGCGTGGGCCGGATGATCCGGACCCAAAAAAGTAGCGCATGGGTCAGAACTTTTTAAATATGCATTTGAAGTGGGTATACCACGAAAATTTTTAAATTATAAACTTGTAAATAGTGATGGATGCAAAATGGAAAAAAGCACCTTTATTTCCAAATAAAATATTGGCGGCATACATTGTGATAGGAACAAAATTTAAATGGTGTCATAACCGAGACAAATGGGCAAATAAAGTACATAGGTTTTAATTATGGTAACATGGATTATTTTAAAGCTATAATGGCCAAAACCTGAGAAATAATGTCTTTTTTCCATTTTTTTGTTATTAATCCTGTTAAAATGCATTTATAAAAAAGTAATTCTTAGCAAAATGTACCACCCAAAGAAAGCCTAATTAGTGGAGGAAAAAACAAGATATAGATCAATAAATTGTAAATAGTAGTAATAAAGTTATTAGCGAATGAATGGGAGGTGAAAATTACTCTGATGCATAAGGTGAAAAATCCCCGTGGGCTGAAATGGTTAAACAAACTTCTTCTATCTTTTACAATGCACTTCTTTTATATGTCTCTCTACTAATTAGTTTGGAATGTGTCTGACCTTTTCCTGATATGGAGTTTGCCATTTTGATCCAACAAAGCACGTAGACCTGTAACTTACAGTCTACAGCAGTGGTTCCCAACCTATTCCGGCCTGGGGGGAACACTTTTTGACCAAATTTTTCTCTGGGGAACGGCGGGGGGAGGGGAGGGGGGGGGTTGGGAAGGGGGGGGGGGGCTGGGTGTTTGCGCGACCTAGTGGACAGTGCCGTGCGCAGCAGGCTATGGGGGGGGGGGGGCTGGGGTGCGGCTGCATAGCTAGCATAGTTGCTCCAGTATAGGGAGTTTAGTTGCGTCAGTATAGCTAGTATAGTGACCCAGTATAGCCAGTATAGTGCCCCAGTATAGCCAGTATAGTGCCCCAGTATAGCCAGTATAGTGCCCCAGTATAGCTAGAATAGTGCCCCAGTATAGCCAGTATAGTGCCCCAGTATAGCCAGTATAGTGCCCCAGTATAGCCAGAATAGTGCCCCAGTATAGCCAGTATAGTGCCCCAGTATAGCCAGTATAGTGCCCCAGTATAGCCAGAATAGTGCCCCAGTATAGCTAGTATAGTGCCCCAGTATAGCTAGTATAGTGCCCCAGGATAGCCAGTATAGTGCCCCAGGATAGCCAGTATAGTGCCCCAGGATAGCCAGTATAGTGCCCCAGGATAGCCAGTATAGTGCCCCAGGATAGCCAGTATAGTGCCCCAGTATAGCCAGTATAGTGCCCCAGTATAGCCAGAATAGTGCCCCAGTATAGCCAGAATAGTGCCCCAGTATAGCCAGTATAGTGCCCCAGGATAGCGCCCCAGTATAGTGCCCCAGTATAACTAGTATAGTGCCCCAGGATAGCCAGTATAGTGCCCCGGTATAGCCAGTATGGGTAGGTGGTGCCCCCCGCCTGTCCCCGCCGCTGTTATTACCTTAACAGCGGCCGCTCTCTCTCCCCTCTCCGGCGCGTGTATTTATTCAAGCAGGGTATCTCCTGGCTGCTCTGTGTGATGCGGCAGGAAGCAGGGCAGCGGCTTCCTGTAGCGGCGATATGTATCGCTGTTACTATGGTAACCGAGCCCTGCTTCCTGCGCATCACACACAGAGCAGCCGGGAGATACACTGCTTGAATAAATACATGCGCTGGAGAGGGGGAGAGCGGCCGCTGCTAAGGTAATAACAGCGGCGGCCGCGGGGGCGGGATGGGGGGGAAGAGGACAGTCCTGCGTCCCGCGGACCACAGGTTGGGGATCCCCGCACGGCACACCAGGCAACATCCCGCGGCACACTAGTGTGCTGCGGAACAGCGGTTGAAAAACGCTGGTCTACAGTAATATAATACTTATTTAGACACCATAACTATTATTATAGGATAACCAAATAAAGTGTCATAATAAATAAATCAGCTATGTAAATGATTTAATTCTATAATTGTTTTATAAAGAAGTACTACAAATATTAAGTTTATAAAGATTGTAAAAACCGCCAGGTGGCATCATTGTCCTAAATATAAAAGCCCTTGTTATGATTATTGCTTACATTCCAGAATGTCGGAAGAACACCTATAACCAAAACTTCTTACCGGTACCTCTCATAATATAAGATTTTGTATGGTTCTGTCAGCTGAATCAAGGACATACTGTACAATAATGTCTTTCCCCTTAAATGCCTTTCAAATCTTGTTAAAGAATACAGATATAGATGAAAATGTTTTACATATATATATATATATATATATATATATATATATATATATACATACAGTATATATATATATATATATATATATATATATATATATATATATATATATATATATATATATATATATATATGTATATATATATATATATATATATATATATATATATACATACATCCATCCATACATATATATATATATATATATATATATATATATATATATATATATATATATATATATATATATATTCTAGAATTGTTTTTTACATATTTTTATTTGAGAATCATCTTCTCTTTTTTTTATAAGGAGCTATTGATTATTTTATCTCTCTGCAATATAAAATGTCGTCATTGCTTCTTAAGATAATGGTATTAAACATCAATTTGTTTATACTTACTCTGCCTTGCTATCTGTAACGATTGGCGTCAGCACACAGAGAGTATCTGATTATTGATGATCTGCAGAATCACCAACAATACAGATGTATACCTGATTATGGGTGATCTGCAGAATCACCAATAATACAAGTATGACTAACCTCTGGACACCTAAAGAGTGTAAGTGCTTGGTGCAACTGTAAGGCTATCTCCAGTGGAGCGGGAGACTCAGATACCACTGCAGCCAGTGACCACCTGAGGGGCAGGTGGCCCCTGACTGTGCAGGGACTATCTCTTAAAGCGGATAGAGATAATATAGCAACCAGTGATTCCTTGATGAATTGGGAATCAGACTGTACTGCAGCCAATAGACTCCTAGGGGTAGAGGCTACTGACCGGACTGCAGGAAGGACTCTCTTAGGAGCAGGAGGTCCTTGCAGCTAACTAACACCTGGTGGACTAGAGTCACGGGTAATACAGACAGACTGATCACTCGAGGGATGAGTGACAGTCAGAAGGGTCAGAAAGGCCAGGTCAGCAACACACGAGCAGATAAGGTACAGTAACAGAAGCTAATTCGGTAACCCGGTACTGGCAAGGTTGGAAACTGGTAGACAGATAGGCAGAGGTACCAAATCAGAAAGTAAGAGAGAGGTCAACTGAGCCAAAGGTCATAACAGATATCCGTATAGCACAATACTAGTATGGGGTGTGAGGTCTTTGGTCTCAAAACCTGGGAACTAGTCTAGATGATACCAGAGGTAACACAGTTCCTAATCTTGGTGTGAGGTCCTTGGTCTCAACACCCTGGAACTAGTCTAGATAATAACAGAGGTGACACAGTTCCTAATCTTAGGTGTAAGGTCCTTGGTCTCAACACCCTGGAACTAGTCTAGATAATAACAGAGGTAACACGGTTCCTAATCTGAGGTGTGAGGTCCTTGGTCTCAACACCCTGGAACTAGTCTAGATAATAACAATACAATAATACAATAGAGAACAAGCGGATTCTGGCTAAGTGTGAATTCCCAGGTCCTCCTGGTTCTAACACACTGTAAGATCTGACTGGTCTGAGTGCTCACATGTAAGTATTCGCAACGGCAGACAACCAGCAACTGACAAGCAAGATCTATATATACTACAGCGCTCCGCAGTGCCGCCCCCAGCCACTCAACCAATCAGGAGCTCCGCTGAGATCAGCTGATCGTCCTGATCAGCTGATACCTCTCCTGCTGGCATAAAGGTCCTGTCTTCTGGCGCGCGCGCGTGTAGCTCTCCATCTGTGTGCACTAGAATGCCCAGACAAACCAGACACATGTTGCTGTGCGGAAACCGCCGGTCTGAACGTGGAGACAGCCGCCCCGCCGCCAGACCGCGCGGCGGGTTCTCCACTATTCATTACACTATCTTGGGGTTTTTTTTGGGGGGGGGGGGGTGCTGTGAGACCTTGTAACTAAAATACATGCAAGCAATCTTGTGAATGTTCTCAATGAACATTTTAATTAGTTAAAAAGTCCCCAAGTAATATTTAAATAATGCCCTATTTTCACAGTTTTACACTGAAATTTTGCATAGCACATATGCATCCGGCATAGCAGCATGAGCAAACCGCAAGAACTCTGACAAATAAATAAATCCCAACTGCACATTAGGGCAAAATAGGTTTCTGTTACAGTGTTGCTGGCACGTTTTTGCCAAAGTCATTTTTTGCATCGAAAATGGCATTTTCAATTACAAGAACATTTTTTGGGGGAAATACATTGTATTGTCACAATATGGCGAAAAACACACAAAAAAATCATTATTTTTACCGCTAAATATAATTTTTTTTAGTACAAAAAATAATTTATTTCCGTGCAAAAATTAGCAAAAAATTCACAAACTTACTACAAAATGATGCCATTTTTTCTCTCTAAAGTCGAATTTAACATTGTTTTCACAGAAATGTTAATGCAAAAAGAATCAAAAAGTACATAAATCCACAGCGCTTGGTGCTCAGAGCGGCATCTGCTGTCTCACCACAGTGCTCAAGAAACAATAGTTCACAGTGACCATCACCAAAACAAATCAACAGGTCATTTTTCCATCCAGTAAAATAAGCATATTTATTTGCATTTAAAACATCACATATACAAGGACTTACTTCCAGGGTCCTTTTCACAGGGACCCTAAGTAGATAAAAGCCTGTAGTGTATCACAATACACATATATCCAAAACGATCTCACATAGATGTCAGATAGATTGCCCAGTCTCCAGTTCCGACTAGTTTCGGCCTTGCTCCGTCATCATATATGTGATGTTTTAAATGCAAATAAATATGCTTATTTTACTGGATGGAAAAGTGACCTGTTGATTTTTTTTGGTGATGGTCACTAGTGATGGGCGAACATCCAGATGTTCGGGTTCGGGGGGGTTCCCCGAACATGCCCCGATATTCGGCATGTTCGGGCCGAACCCCGAACCCAACCCGAACATGTCCCTTTGGGGCCCCTATAGGGTCCCAGCATAAAGGGAGAGCATGCCCCGAGCATGGGGGGGGGTCGGAAATGCCCCCCACCCCTCCCCGCTAAGCTCTCCCTTCTGCAGGACCCTATAAAATTAAATCTAAGTCCCCCGAAGGTACCTTGCAGGCTGGCAGGAGGAGGGCAGGAAGCGGGCAGCCGGCGATCACAGGCGCTAGTACCATCTGATACTTCCGCCCTCTCTCTGACGCACTTCCTGTTTACATTTGGAAGTCACATCAAGAGAGAGCTGAAGTACCGCAATGACGTGTACGAGGGTACGCGTCATCTACGTGTCATTGCGGTACTTCTGTTCTCTCTTGACGCGACTTACAAATGTAAACAGGAAGTGCGTCAGAGAGAGGGCGGAAGTACCAGATGGTACTAGCGCCTGTGATCGCCGGCTGCCCGCTTCCTGTCCTCTTTCTGCCAGCCTGCTACAGGTACTTTGGGGGACTTCTATTTAATTTTATAGTGTCCAGCAGAAGGGAGAGCTTAGCGGGGAGGGGTGGGGGGCATTTCCGACACCCCCCCCCCCCCCGCGCTCGGGGCATGCTCTCCCTTTATGCTGGGACTCTATAGGGGGCTTTGTTCGGCCGGACACGGCTGTGTTCGGCCGAACGCAGAAGGCCTGTTCGGGTTCGGGCAGCGTGCCCGAACACCCTCCCGAACATCATGAGGTGTTCGGGGGGTGCCGAACCGAACCCGAACAGGCCAAAATCCGGGCGAACCCGAACAGTGGCGAACACTGTTCGCCCATCACTAATGGTCACTGTGAAATATTGTTTTTGAGCACTGTGGTGAGACTACCGATGCTGCTCTGAGCACCAAGCGCTGTGGATTTATGTACTTTTTGATTCTGAGACCGATTGTGGATGTGGTTGATCCTGAGCTGCTGGTGGATCATATATACATAAGATTGAGATTGGATCAGCGCTTGTATTTGCTACAAAAATGCAAAAAGAATATCAGCATTTTTTTCTCATCACTGGTCCTGTAGCCTCCTCCCCTTTGCTTTTCACTGACTGACAATTAGATTCATGCAGATGTTCCTCACCTATCTGGTTGGAGATCTCGCCCTCTGCACAGGGCACACAGTTGTAGCAGCATCTCTGTTGTCCTTCCTGAGGGATCTTCCTGTATCCGGGGAGGCAGCTGGGAGTGCACACTGAAGAGAGGGCCTGTGGAAAAGTAGATCAAAATATTTGTAAAGTGATGGAGACAATAGCCACCTACACTTATCTATTTTATTATTATTGATTAGTATTTATACAGCACTGACATCTTCTGCAGCACTGTACAGAGAGTATATTGTCTTGTCATGTAATTCTTCCTCAGAGGGGCTCACAATCTGATCCCTACCACAGTCTATGTATGTATCATGTAGAGTATTTATTCATTTTTATTTTTTATTTATTTAAAGGAGTTCTGTGGGGGGTTGTGGAAGAGAAAAACAGACACTTACCTTGGGCTTCTATCAGCCCCGTGCAGCGGTAATGTCCCACGCCGTCCTCCTCCCATCTGCCATTCTCCGTCGCCGGCCCCGGTCTAAGCGGCATGGGATCCAACTGCGGCTGCGCTAGAGTGGCCGCGCACCCGCTCGCTTCCGCCTGCGTCATCGGAAGCTTACTGCGCAGGCGCAGTACAAGGCAGGCGCAGTACAAGGCTCCGTTGTACTGCGCCTGCGCAGTAAGCCTCAGATGACGCGAGCGGAGGCACGGCAACGCGCATTATGCATCTGTATGTCAGACGAATAATAGCCCGGTGCCGGCTGCAGGGAACAGCGGATGGGAGCAGGACATCGTGGGACATTACCGCTGCATGGGACTCATAGAAGCCCAAGGTAAGTGGCAGTTTTTCTCTTCAGAAACCCCCACAGAACCCCTTTAAGTATTTATATAGCGCCAACATATTATGCAACTCTGTACAGAGTATATAGCCTTGTCACTAACTGTCCCTCAGAGGGGCTCACAATCTAGTCCCTCCCATAGTCATATGTCTTACTTTGTACGTATCGTGTAGTGCATGTGTAATAGTCTCATTATATGCTAGAGAAAGAAAGCTCTTCTAAAGAATAGCACCTTCCGCAGCAAATTTAGGAAAAATATAACAAAAGTCTTTATTCAACATTAGGTGTAATAATAGTCACAATACTGTATTGATAATTCAGTGAAAAATAAAACCATTTAAAAAACAAAAAAATGTTCCAACATGATCCCTGCTGCATATGAAACAATCACTCTAAATGCAATATATTGTATAATGACACAATGCTGCTGTCAGACATAACACCCCACAGTAGGCTCAATATTGAGCCCAACAGGGGGAGAACCCGGGTTCAGTATACAACCTAGTGTGATGCAAGGCCAAAAAACAACACCTGTGCAATAAAAATCTTAAAGAAAAAACACATGAGTATGGGACAAGGTCCTCCAGCACCCAAGGCTGAGACACCAAAGTGCGCCCCTCCATCCCTCCCACCCCAGCCGTCACACACTGATTGCTATTAGACTAAGAGGCCCCTCCTCCATCCCTCCCACCCCAGCCGTCACACACTGATTGCTATTAGACTAAGAGGCCCCTCCTCCATCCCTCCCACCCCAGCCGTCACACACTGATTGCTGTTAGACTAAGAGGGCCACAGGGCCCACAACCTCCCCAACACCTTAATATCTAGTTATCTGGCTTGCAGTCACTGCTGTGTATCCCTTTTTCTTATTTCTCTCTGCTTCAAACACAGGGGGAGAACCCGGGTTCAGTATACAACCTAGTGTGATGCAAGGCCAAAAAACAACTGTGCAATAAAAATCTTAAAGAAAAAACACATGAGTAAATACAGAGCCGGGACAAGGTCCTCCAGCACCCAAGGCTGAGACACCAAAGTGCGCCCCTCCATCCCTCCTACCCCAGCTGTCACACACTGATTGCTATTAGACTAAGAGGGCCACAGGGCCCACAACCTCCCCAACACCTTAATATCTAGTTATCTGGCTTGCAGTCACTGCCATGTATCCCCTTTTCTTATTTCTCTCTGCTTCAAACACAATTAGGAATGACAGCTGAATGAATTCTGCGCCCCCTCCTACACTGCGCCCTGAGGCTGGAGCCTCTCCAGCCTATGCCTCGGCCCAGCCCTGAGTAAATATCACATAAATAAAAATAAAGTGCACAATTGCTATTCAGATATACAGTATTACTGGTGATAAGAGGATGCCTGGTAGAAAATTGAGGCAAAGGAGCAGCCCATAGGAAAAAAAGCATAAAGTGGAGTAGTGCAAAAAATAGGAGATACTCAGCCCAGCTATGATAAAGGTCAATCTCAGCAGCACTGCAGGGAACAAGGAATCCCCTCAGAGGACATGATCCCACTAGTTCTGCGGGCATCACCCCCGCTTTATCAAGGAGAGAGGATGGCGAGGGCATCCTTGTTCGTTGGGAACCCGGTGCTAAATCATTCGTAGATGACCTGATTCTGGGTCAGGGTTTCGTGCGTAGCCGAGCAGCTACCTCGCTGCGGTCTATTGAAAGTCACCCCTTGAGGCAAGCTAAGCAGTGCCAAGGAGCCCAGGTCGGCCTGGGATAGCCTCCCCCCCCCGGTGGGATCCGGCACGTAGAGCCGCTCGTCTCAGGACCGGAGTGCGGACGGAAGCGGG
The DNA here is from genome assembly GCF_040937935.1 of Hyperolius riggenbachi. Taxonomy (NCBI): domain Eukaryota; kingdom Metazoa; phylum Chordata; class Amphibia; order Anura; family Hyperoliidae; genus Hyperolius; species Hyperolius riggenbachi. The sequence goes on from NC_090649.1 coordinate 21,374,444, forward strand.
CTGCCTCTCTCCCGGAGCGCATCGCATGTTCATTGGGGATCTTTTTCGTAGACGACCTGATTCTGGTTCAGGGTTTCGTGTGTAGCAGAGCAGCTACCTCGCTGCGATCCATTGAAAGTCATCCCTTGAGCCAAGCTATGTGCTTGGCTGAGGAGCCAATGGGGAAAACCTACCATCTGTGGGATTATGACTGAACGCCTCTAAGTCATAATCCCCCCTAAACGTGACGATACCGCAGTGCCGAGGAGCCCAGGGACCTGGTGGGTAGAGCTGCTCGCCTCGGGACCGGAGTGCGGATAGAAGCGGGCCGCCTCTCTCCCGGAGCGCATCGCATGTTCATTGGGGATCTTTTTCGTAGACGACCTGATTCTGGTTCAGGGTTTCGTGTGTAGCAGAGAAGCTACCTCGCTGCGATCCATTGAAAGTCATTCCTTGAGCCAAGCTATGTGCTTGGCTGAGGAGCCAATGGGGAAAACTTACCATCTGTGGGATTATGACTGAACGCCTCTAAGTCATAATCCCCCCTAAACGTGACGATACTGCAGTGCCGAGGAGCCCAGGGACCCGGCGGGTAAAGCTGCTCGCCGCGGGACCGGAGTGCGGATAGAAGCGGGCCGACTCTCTCCCTATGTGAGGCATCCATTCGAAAGAGAATGTAGGGAAATATTGTCCCCACTCGGCCTTGTGGATGAGTTGTAGGGGTTGTAGCTACAAAAAGAACTCTTTACTCTAGAAATTCACATAGAGTGAGTCCCCCTTGTCAGGGGTGGATAGGGGTAACTGAAATGTGGCTGCAGGGGCCCAAAAAATGATATTTATATATGAAAACCAGAATATGAGCACCCAAGGTGTTGTGTTGTCAGGAAGGCATGTGTAAGGATTCCTACTGTGACGTGTTCTGTTCATTGCAGGTGGAGCTGCAAATGGACAGTTCTGGCTTGTCAGCCTGCATTCGGTTGTGCATTCGCAATGAGTCACATTGTCATTTGCAATTGCTCTGCAGTTCTGGGCAGCTCAGAATTCTGTTATCATTCCACCAATGGCTTACCACAGCTGAGCTGCAGCCAGATAGTCCTGGATTTCCTGCATGCATTTGTTATCATAGTCTTTCAGCTAGCAAATGGTAATCAAGCCAGCTCACGATTGAATGATTACCATTCAGCTGTGTGGAGATTTGCATGATTGCATCCATTGGCTGATGCCAGCATAAAAGTCTGCCTTTCCTTTTAGACCTTGCCCGCCATAGTTTCAGCTCTGTCTAAGCTGTTACTGGGTCCTTTGATACTGTGAAATATATTCCTTGTCTTGTTACCTTCTAGCACAGTTATCTTGTGGAGCTACGATTATATATTTCCCACGGGGACATATATATGTACTCCTTCTAGTGCAGAGTATTTGTATTGTTTGTATTGCCTAGTTAGTTCGCTGTATTGCTCCAGATCTAGCTAGTCTCCTTGCTTATGTTATATATTGGTTCGTCGCCAATATATACATATTCTAGTCAGCGTTTGTTATTTTCCTTGTATTCGTGCTACGGTGATATATCAGTGCCGCTGATATATACGTACTCCAACTGTTGATATCCTGTGTTCAGCTAGTCAGGCTGAACCTTTGCCTCCCTCTGATGTCACCCCCTGCCTGAAGTCCCTTTAGGGATGACGGATGATTGCCAAGTGCGACTGGCGGCGCCATAGTATGGCAGTCTCAGCTCTTGGCTTTCAGGCATTATCCCCCCCCCCCCTCCAGAACCTCTATGCGCCAAAACCAATTCTGGGTACAAACCCCCAATGTACTTGGCAAATAAAACTATTCGGATTCTGATCTTATTAACCGTTCCATACATGGAGATGTTCTCTCCTTAGAGAGTTTAATGGAATGACTAATCTAGTGGAATGGGGGAGGGAAGGATTATAAATTATTATTATTTCTTTGTATGATATATGATATCCTCCTGTATGTTACTCAAAGTAGAACTACAGTAAAGCCTTGGATTGAGAGTAACTTGGTGTAAGAGTGCTCTGCAATACTAGCAACAATCTTTGTGAATTTTGTACTTGATGTACAAGCAATGTCTTAGTATACAAGCAAAAAAAACCTTACATGCGTCACGTCACCCACAACTGAGCTGATCGTTCTTCTCTGGCGCTTTATAAATTCAATTAATAATAACAATACTTTATGGCACCTCTAGCTACCTAATACCGAGTATAGTTCTGGCTTCCTAATAATTACAGGCACCTGTAGCTACCTACGAAGGGCAAGAGAACTAAGAGAGAAGTGACAGCTGAACCGGTCAGCACACTTGTGGTGTGGTTCATGGTTTGTTGGTTCATAGAGTCAGAGTGTGACGTCTAGGTTGCTAAGACATCTGTGCCTATAGGCTCCTGTGATGTAGATGTTAAAGCCACACACAAAGAAAAGGTTGGTGTGAGCCAACAGATGGCAATGATTCTGTTAGTTATAGTTAGTGTTGGGCGAACATCTAGATGTTCGGGTTCGGGCCGAACAGGCCGAACATGGCCGCGATGTTCGGGTGTTCGACCCGAACTCCGAACATAATGGAAGTCAATGGGGACCCGAACTTTTGTGGTTTGTAAAGCCTCCTTACATGCTACATACCCCAAATTTGCAGGGTATGTGCACCTTGGGAGTGGGTACAAGAGGAAAAAAAAATTAGCAAAAAGAGCTTATAGTTTTTGAGAAAATCGATTTTAAAGTTTCAAAGGGAAAACTGTCTTTTAAATGCGGGAAATGTCTGTTTTCTTTGCACAGGTAACATGTTTTTTGTCGGCATGCAGTCATAAATGTAATACATATAAGAGGTTCCAGGAAAAGGGACCGGTAACGCTAACCCAGCAGCAGCACACGTGATGGAACAGGAGGAGGGTGGCGCAGGAGGAGAAGAAGGCCACGCTTTGTGAGACACAACAACCCCGGCCTTGCATGAGGGCAAGAAGCGTGCAGGTAGCAGGCTTTGTACCGCCATGCAGTCATAAATGTAATAAAGATAAGTGGTTCAATAAACAGGGACCACGCGGCAACGCTAACCCAGCAGCAGCAGACGTGATGGAACAGGAGCAGGCGCAGGAGGAGAAGGCCACGCTTTGTGAGACACAACAACCCAGGCCTTGCATGAGGGCAAGAAGCGTGCGGATAGCAGGCTTTGTACGGCCATGCAGTCATAAATGTAATAAAGATAAGTGGTTCAATAAACAGGGACCACGCGGCAACGCTAACCCAGCAGCAGCAGACGTGATGGAACAGGAGGAGGCGCAGGAGGAGAAGGCCACGCTTTGTGAGACACAACAACCCAGGCCTTGCATGAGGGCAAGAAGCGTGCGGATAGCATGCTTTGTACCGCCATGCAGTCATAAATGTAATAAAGATAAGTGGTTCAATAAACAGGGACCACGCGGCAACGCTAACCCAGCAGCAGCAGACGTGATGGAACAGGAGCAGGCGCAGGAGGAGAAGGCCACGCTTTGTGAGACACAACAACCCAGGCCTTGCATGTGGACAAAAAGCGTGCGGATATAGCAGCAATGCTTTTTGCCGCCATGCAGTCATAAATGTAATACAGATGAGAGGTTCAATAAACAGGGCCCGGAAACGCAACACCATCCCAGATGTTCATTGGTCATGTTACTTGGTTGGGGTCCTGGAGTGTTGCGTAGTCATTTCCAATCCAGGATTGATTCATTTTAATTTGAGTCAGACGGTCTGCATTGTCTGTAGAGAGGCGGATACGCCGATCTGTGACGATGCCTCCGGCAGCACTGAAACAGCGTTCCGACATAACGCTGGCTGCCGGGCAAGCCAGCACCTCTATTGCGTACATTGCCAGTTCGTGCCAGGTGTCTAGCTTCGATACCCAATAGTTGAAGGGTGCAGATGGATGGTTCGACACAGCTACGCCATCTGACATGTAGTCCTTGACCATCTTCTCCAGGCGATCGGTGTTGGAGGTGGATCTGCACGCTTGCTGTTCAGTGGGCTGCGGCTGCATGGGTGTCAGAAAATTTTCCCACTCCAAGGACACTGCCGATACCATTCCCTTTTGGGTACTAGCTGCGGCTTGCGTTGTTTGCTGCCCTCCTGGTCGTCCTGGGTTTGCGGAAGTCAGTCTGTCTGCGTACAACTGGCTAGAGGAGGGGGAGGATGTCAATCTCCTCTCTAAAGTCTCCACAAGGGCCTGCTGGTATTCTTCCATTTTGACCTGTCTGACTCTTTCTTCAAGCAGTTTTGGAACATTGTGTTTGTACCGTGGATCCAGAAGGGTATAAACCCAGTAATTGGTGTTGTCCAGAATGCGCACAATGCGTGGGTCACGTTCAATGCAGTCTAGCATGAATTGAGCCATGTGTGCCAGAGTCCTACCAGAATCCTCATCATCCTCTTGTGAGCGTTGTGATAGTTGTTGTGATGCATCATAGTCGTCACCTTCCTCCTGGTCTGCTTCTGCTGACCATTCGCGTTGAATTGTGGAAGTCCAACGTGCACCGCTCTGGCCCTCGTCAGTGGTGGCATGAAATTCCTGCTCCAACTCCAGCTGTTCCTCCTCCTCTTCTTCGTCATAGCTGCTGGGGCCAGCGTTCCCTGAGGCGGATGGCCTGATGTTGGTACCATCACGCTGATCGTTTTCTCCTTCAGATTCCCCCAGTTGCATCATGACAGCTGTTTCCTTGATTTTTAACATCGACCTCTTCAGTAAACACAGCAGTGGTATGGTAATGCTGACTGAAGAGTTGTCACTGCTCACAAGCAACGTGGATTGCTCAAAATTTTGGAGGACTTGGCAGAGGTCCAACATGTTGGCCCAATCGGATCCACAGAAGCTTGGCAGCTGGCCGGATGCGCCTCGGTACTGCGCCGTCATGTACTGGACCACTGCACTCTTCTGCTCGCAAAAGCGGGCTAGCATGTGCAGCGTAGAATTCCAGCGCGTAGGGACATCACACAGCAAGCGATGGTGGGGGAGATTGAAGCGCTCCTGCATCTTGGCGAGTGCCCCCGAAGCAGTACTGGAATTTCTACAATGTTTGGACACTCGACGCACCTTCAACAGCAGATCGGGCACGCCTGGGTATGTCCTCAGGAACCGCTGAACTACTAGGTTCATCACGTGCGCCAGGCAAGGGATGTGTGTCAGCTTAGCCAACCTTAAAGCGCGAATGAGATTACTCCCATTATCACACACAACCATGCCCGGTTTCAGGTCCAGCGGTGCCAGCCACAAATCCGTCTGTTCCTTTATTCCCCTCCAAATTTCCTCCCCTGTGTGCTGCTTATCCCCAAGGCAGATTAGCTTCAGCAACGCTTGCTGACGCATGCCAACAGCTGTGCTGCACTGCTTCCACGATCCTACTGCTGCTGGGTTAGCGTTTCCGGATGAGGTACAGCTTTGAGATGCGTTGGAGGAGAAGGAGTCAGAGAGGTAGGTGCTGCTGTTATCCAGTGGGAGGGACGGCGGTGCAGCTGTTTGTGGCGTGGGCAACACCCGTGCCGTAGCAGGTGAGGAATCGCTGCCAGGCTCCACAAGGTTCACCCAGTGCGCGGTAAGGGAGATGTATCTACCCTGGCCGAACGCACTCGTCCAGGTGTCAGTGGTGAGGTGAACCTTGCAGGCAACGGCATTCTTCAAGCTTCGGGTTATTTTGCTGACCACGTGCTCATGCAACTCAGGCACTGCAGAGCGTGCAAAGTGGTAGCGGCTGGGAACCACGTAACGTGGGATGGCCACTGACATCATGCCCTTGAAGCTGTTTGTCTCCACCAATCGATATGGCAGCATTTCGCAGGCCAGAAGCTTGGCTATGCTGGCTGTTACTGCCACGGCCCGGGGGTCATTTGCTGGCAATTTCCTCTTGCGCTCAAACATCTCCGACACAGACAACTGAACCGTAGCGCTGCACACGGAAGGGCTGTTGGTTGTTGTGTTTGATGAACACTGGGAGACCTCAAGAGCACTACTCCGGAAAGTGACAGTGTCAGCGTCGTCTGATGTTTGTGAATGTTGTGAACCACGCAATGGCTGGGCTACTGCTGCTGCTGAGGCGGGTCTGGTGAACCCAAGGGAGGCAGTGTTGTTTCTGGTACCCTGTCCTGACGCGTTTGCCCAAAGAGTGGGATGTTTGGATAGCATGTGACGGCTCATGCTGGTGGTGGAGAGGTTGTTAATATTTTTCCCCCTGCTCAGGCGGGTCTTGCACACCTTGCAAATCGCCATGGTAACATCCTCAGTGCAGTCTTCAAAGAAAGCCCAGACTTTGGAGCACCTGCCTCCTTGCTGGCGATTTCTGTTTGCTCCTCTTTTGCCTCTCACTTGAACTTCCACGCTTGTGGTGCCTGAAATTGCGCGCCGCCTACCTTGTGGCACAAGGCGAACTCGTGCAGCAGTGTGTTCTTCAACAGACTCATCTGTGCTGCTGCTACGACGGCGATGTTCTCGTTCACAAACAAAATCTGGGTCTCTGTCCACATTGTCCATACCCTCCTCTTCCATCTCCTCAAACTCGTCATATGTCATTGTGGGCCACCGCCGTGGAGTAGAGCTCCCCACAACAACCTCTGCGCAGCACACTCCAACGTCGTCTTCCAGATCTTGTCGGCCGACCTCCTGCAATTGCAACCCCTCCTGCCCAAATTGCTCTGGGATTTGGGTTTCCGAGTCCTCTTCGGACTCGCCTCGTATTTCAGTGCGCGGTACATTTCCCACAGTTAACGGTTGTGAATCCAGGCACAACATTTCTGGCTGTTCCTCCATTGACCTTTGAAAGGTGGAAGTTTGTTGGGCTGGGAATAGCTCCTGCGAATACCCCATTGTGTCCTGAGGTAATTCATCGGACTGGTTATCTGGCAGTTGTGTGCGTGGTGTCGCTGCCGGTTGTGTCAGCTTTGTGCCCACTGGCTCCTTGTAACTGGCTGAGGACTCGGACCTCGTGCGTGATGTGCTGGTGCTGCTTAACCCACTGCTGGACGCTTGAGAGGTCATCCAAGTAATTATCTGGTCCTGTTCTTTTGGATTTGTGAGGGTTGTTGTCCTGGACAACATGGGTGGTATTGAGTGGGTTTTCTTGGGTGCTCCCCTGTGGCCTGTACGTGAACCGTCAGGGGAAACACCTCTTCCCTTGCCCCTCCCTCTTTCACCGGATTTCTTCCTCATTTCACTTATCCTTACAGTACACGCTGACTGGCAGCAGTACAGTGGCAGTACAGAAATGCTATACAGTACCACTATTCCCAGCAGCGACACAGAGCACAATGCTATACAGTGACGGGTGAGCGGTGTACCACTATTCCCAGCAGACACAGAACAGTGAACAGAATGCTATATAGTGTGGCTGAGCGAGCGGTGTACCACTATTCCCAGCAGACACAGAACAGTGAACAGAATGCTATATAGTGTGGCTGAACGAGCGGTGTACTACTGTTCCCAGCAGACACAGAACAGTACACAGAATGCTATATAGTGTGGCTGAGCGAGCGGTGTACCACTATTCCCAGCAGACACAGAACAGTGAACAGAATGCTATATAGTGTGGCTGAACGAGCGGTGTACTACTGTTCCCAGCAGACACAGAACAGTACACAGAATGCTATATAGTGTGGCTGAACGAGCGGTGTACTACTGTTCCCAGCAGACACAGAACAGTGAACAGAATGCTATATAGTGTGGCTGAGCGAGCGGTGTACCACTATTCCCAGCAGACACAGAACAGTGAACAGAATGCTATATAGTGTGGCTGAACGAGCGGTGTACTACTGTTCCCAGCAGACACAGAACAGTACACAGAATGCTATATAGTGTGGCTGAACGAGCGGTGTACTACTGTTCCCAGCAGACACAGAACAGTACACAGAATGCTATATAGTGTGGCTGAACGAGCGGTGTACCACTGTTCCCAGCAGACACAGAACAGTGAACAGAATGCTATATAGTGTGGCTGAGCGAGCGGTGTACCACTATTCCCAGCAGACACAGAACAGTGAACAGAATGCTATATAGTGTGGCTGAGCGAGCGGTGTACCACTATTCCCAGCAGACACAGAACAGTGAACAGAATGCTATATAGTGTGGATGAGCGAGCGGTGTACCACTATTCCCAGCAGACACAGAACAGTAAACAGAATGCTATATAGTGTGGCTGAGCGAGCGGTGTACCACTATTCCCAGCAGACACAGAACAGTGAACAGAATGCTATATAGTGTGGCTGAGCGAGCGGTGTACCACTATTCCCAGCAGACACAGAACAGTGAACAGAATGCTATATAGTGTGGCTGAGCGAGCGGTGTACCACTATTCCCAGCAGACACAGAACAGTGAACAGAATGCTATATAGTGTGGCTGAGCGAGCGGTGTACCACTATTCCCAGCAGACACAGAACAGTGAACAGAATGCTATATAGTGTGGCTGAGCGAGCGGTGTACCACTATTCCCAGCAGACACAGAACAGTGAACAGAATGCTATATAGTGTGGATGAGCGAGCGGTGTACCACTATTCCCAGCAGACACAGAACAGTAAACAGAATGCTATATAGTGTGGCTGAGCGAGCGGTGTACCACTATTCCCAGCAGACACAGAACAGTGAACAGAATGCTATATAGTGTGGCTGAGCGAGCGGTGTACCACTATTCCCAGCAGACACAGAACAGTGAACAGAATGCTATATAGTGTGGCTGAGCGAGCGGTGTACTACTGTTCCCAGCAGACACAGAACAGTACACAGAATGCTATATAGTGTGGCTGAACGAGCGGTGTACTACTGTTCCCAGCAGACACAGAACAGTACACAGAATGCTATATAGTGTGGCTGAACGAGCGGTGTACCACTATTCCAAGCAGACACAGAACAGTGAACAGAATGCTATATAGTGTGGCTGAGCGAGCGGTGTACCACTATTCCCAGCAGACACAGAGTGGCAGTAAACAGAATGCTATATAGTGTGGCTGAGCGAGGTACACAGAGTGGCAGTAAACAGAATGCTATATAGTGTGGCTGTGCAAGCGGTGTACTACTATTCCCAGCAGACACAGAGTGGCAGTAAACAGAATGCTATATAGTGTGGCTGAGCGAGGTACACAGAGTGGCAGTAAACAGAATGCTGAGCGAGCGGTGTACTACTATTCCCAGCAGCGACACACAATGACTGGGGGGGACCCTGGCTAGCGTGGCTGGAGCGCGAACTACCCTGCCTGCCTACCCAAAGCTAAACCCACAGACAAATGGCGGAGATATGACGTGGTTCGGGTATTTATTTACCCGAACCACGTGACAGTTCGGCCAATCAGAGCGCGTTCGGGTCCGAACCACGTGACCCGTTCGGCCAATCACAGCGCTAGCCGAACGTTCGGGGAACGTTCGGCCATGCGCTCTTAGTTCGGCCATATGGCCGAACGGTTTGGCCGAGCACCGTCAGGTGTTCGGCCGAACTCGAACATCACCCGAACAGGGTGATGTTCTGCAGAACCCGAACAGTGGCGAACACTGTTCGCCCAACACTAGTTATAGTGAAAGTATTGTCTACATTTTTATTTTATACTATCTTACTATAACTGTTTTTAGATTGTGGAATGAATCAACTGGGTTTCCATTCATTCTTATGGGGAAATTCGCTTTGATGTGAGTGCTTTGGATTATCCGTAAACCAAGGTTCCACTGTAACTGTAACCACACCTTCAGCATAATGCATCACCCTTGAGTTAGTTAGACTGTCTAGAGTACAGCCACTCACATATTAACAGCACCATGGATATGTTGGCACTTTATAGATCAATACTAATAATATTTATAACAAGTATTTGAGTGGCTATAGTCATATATGTACACAAATGCATGATAACAAACCTGAAACCATGTGTAATGAATAGCGGAGATGCCGCCGTATGGGCAAGCGGCATGGCGGCTATCTCCGCGTTTCAGCCAGAGGCTGCTGCCGCGCAGCAGCGTGATGTTGCGTTGCCTGGTCCGTCTAGTTCACACAGATGGAGAGCTACGTGCGCACGCGCCAGGCGACAGGACCTTTATTCTGCTAGAAGGGGAGTCAGCTGATCAGGCCGATCAGCTGACTCCAGCTATGCTCTGGATTGGCTGAGTGACTGGGGCGGCGCTGTGGAGCACTGTTAGTATATATAGAGCTTGCCTGTCACTTGCAAGCTGTCTGCTGTTGCGAAAAGTTACGTGTTAGCGCTCAGACCAGAGTCAGATCCCACAGTGTGTTAGAACCAGCCAGAGCTGGGAATTCACACTGAGTCAGATTCCATTGATAGCTTAAAGTACTATTGCTCTGTTACTATTTATGTGTTAGACTAGTTCCAGGGTGTTGTGACCAAGGACCACACACCCAAGACTAGGAGATCATTGCTCTGTTACTGTTTGTGTGTTAGACTAGTTCCGGGGTGTTGTGACCAAGGACCTCACACCAAAGACTAGGAGATCACTGCTCTGCTACTGTTTATGTGTTAGACTAGTTCCCGGGTGTTGAGACCAAGGACCTCACACCTAAGTCTAGAACTGTGACACATTATTGTTACCTGTTATGACCTTTGGCTTTCATGACTATTCTCTTGTCCTCTGATTCGGTACTTCTGCCCATCTGATCATCTGTTGCCAACACTGCCTGTATCTGGATACCAAATCAGTCTTCCGCTTCTGTACTTTGTCTGTCCGTGTGTTGCCAACCTGGCTTGTCTGACCTTCCTGGCTGTCACCTAACCCTTGGGTGAGCAGCCTTACTGTACACCTGTGACACCTGCTCCTCAGGTGATTACTTGCTGCTATCTTAGTCCTTTGGTCACCAGCTCCTCTGGAGACCATCCGGCAGCATAGTCAGTGGATCCCTACCTCTCTAGGTCCACTGGCTGCAGTAAAGTCTGATTCCCTGCGTCACAGGGAATCCTTGGCTGCAGTACAGTCTGATTCCTTGCTCATCAAGGAATCACCAACTGCAGCCCAATCTTCAACATATCTTTACAAACAGTGGTCCCTGCCCCTCAGGTGTCCACTGGCTGCAATACAGTCTGATTCCCTGCCTCTCAGGGAATCCTTGGCTGCAGTAGTGTCTGTATCTCCCGCTTCTCGGGAGATAACTCCTCCAAGTACTGTTACACCAAACACTATACTACATTGGGTGTCCTGTGTCGAGCTATACTAGTATTATTGGTGATTCTGCAGATCACCACATAATCGGGTATAGCATCTGTATTATTGGTGATACTGCAGATCACCAATAATCAGAAAAATCTGTGTTGCTGACACCAATTGTTACACCATGTTTGTGAGAATCATTGTGGTTTATAAAGCTGACTTATAGAAGATTGTTTGTTTGTTTATTTTTTGTTTTTTTCCAGAAACAATTGCTGGACTTTAATTCACTTTACTTCATTTAAAGTCATTGGGAATCCCTGTAAAAAAAAACAAAAGCCAGATACTTACCTAAGGAGAGGGAAAGCTCTGCGTCCTAATAACCCTTCCCTCTCCTCTCCCGACGCCCTCCATGCAGCTTAGGATCCTCTGTTCAAATCCCTCACCGTGGGGGACTTCAGAAGTCTTCAGGAGCCGAGTCCTCCTAAAGACAGGCGGCTCCATAGTGTGCATGCGCGATTACGCGATAGAGGGTGCTCGTGCGTGCGCAGTATGGAACGGCCCGTCTTCTGGAGGACTTCTGAAGCCTCCCTTGGCTGGAAGGTGTAATGGTTAAGGGCTCTGCCTCTGACACAGGAGACCAGGGTTCGAATCTCGGCTCTGCCTGTTCAGTAAGCCAGCACCTATTCAGTAGGAGACCTTGGGCAAGACTCCCTAGCACTGCTACTGCCTATAGAGCGCGTCCTAGTGGCTGCTGCTCTGGCGCTTTGAGTCCGCCAGGAGAAAAGCGCGATATAAATGTTGTTTGTCTTGTCTTGTCTCCCTTCAGCAGCGGAGATAGCAGCGTTCGACCAAATAAGTCGAATACTGCTACGGGGGATCCTGAGCGGGAACGGGCCTCGGGAGAGGAGCGGGAAGGCTCATTAGGACCCAGAGCCTTCCCTCTCCTTAGGTAAGTATCTGACTTTTGTTTTTTTACAGTGGTTCCCAATGACTTTAAAATGGCTAAGTCTTCTCTGTGGTCTCTGTTATATCGCTGCAGGGAAATATTGTCTGGCTAAGTCTCCTCTCTGGTCTCTGTTATATCGCTGCAGGGAAATATTGCCTGGCTAAGTCTCCTCTGTGGTCTCTGTTATATCGCTGCAGGGAAATATCACCTGGCTAAGTCTTCTCTGTGGTCTCTGTTATATCGCTGCAGGGAAATATCACCTGGCTAAGTCTCCTCTGTGGTCTCTGTTATATCGCTGCAGGGAAATATTACCTGGCTAAGTCTCCTCTCTGGTCTCTGTTATATCGCTGCAGGGAAATATTACCTGGCTAAGTCTCCTATCTGGTCTCTGTTATATCGCTACAGGGAAATATTACCTGGCTAAGTCTCCTCTCTGGTCTCTGTTATATCGATGCAGGGAAATATTACCTGGCTAAGTCTCCTCTCTAGTCTCTGTTATATCGCTGCAGGGAAATATCACCTGGCTAAGTCTCCTCTCTGGTCTCTGTTATATCGCTGCAGGGAAATATTACCTGGCTAAGTCTCCTCTCTGGTCTCTGTTATATCGCTGCAGGGAAATATTACCTGGCTAAGTCTCCTCTCTGGTCTCTGTTATATCGCTGCAGGGAAATATTACCTGGCTAAGTCTCCTCTCTGGTGTCTGTTATATCGCTGCAGGGAAATATTACCTGGCTAAGTCTCCTCTCTGGTCTCTGTTATATCGCTGCAGGGAAATATTACCTGGCTAAGTCTCCTCTCTGGTCTCTGTTAAATCGCTGCAGGGAAATATTACCTGGCTAAGTCTCCTCTCTGGTCTCTGTTGTATCGCTGCAGGGAAATATTACCTGGCTAAGTCTCCTCTCTGGTCTCTGTTATATCGCTGCAGGGAAATATTACCTGGCTAAGTCTCCTCTCTGGTCTCTGTTATATCGCTGCAGGGAAATATTACCTGGCTAAGTCTCCTCTCTGGTCTCTGTTATATCGCTGCAGGGAAATATTACCTGGCTAAGTCTCGGATCCCAGTGGATTTCTGTGGTGATACGTAGAAGCTGGTCATCATCATTGGGAAGCTCCCGAAAATATCCAACTTGTCGTTTTTTTACTGTTTTATTTGGAAAAATGATAAAATTCAGCAAATCTAACTGTTCTCGTACATTTCCCTTCTCATCAAAGTGCATGAGGTCTCCACCGCTGGTGTTAAAATGGAGGTTTTTTAAATACAGATGAAGCTAGGGAGAAAAGTAAACATCTGAATATAAAGATGGCGTGAATAAAATGGCATAGAAGGTAATTGTTCCACACACTCTCTTGGCACTCTACTCTTCCTGCTTGTGTAGTTACTGTGCACTATGCACTTAACTGCTTTTTTTGGCTGCACATTTCTTTACACGTAAAGAGGAACTCCAGTGAACATAATGTAATAAAAAAAGTGCTTCATTTTTACAATAATTATGTATAAATTATTTAGTCAGTGTTTGTTCATTGTAAAATCTTTTAAATCCCTGATTTATATTCTGGCATTTATTACATGGTGACATTTTTACTGTTGGCAGGTAAAGTAAGTGCTGCATGCTTTTTTGGCAGTTGGAAACAGCTGTAAACAGCTATTTCCCACAATGCAGCAAGGTTCCCAGACAGGAAACTGCCAGAAGTACCTCGGTACTCAGAGCTTCTTGTGGGAGGGGTTTCACCACAATATCAGTCATACAGCGCCCCCTGATGGTCTGCTTGTGATAAGGAATAGATTTCTCATGTAAAAGGGGGTATCAGCTACTGATTGGGAATAAGTTCAATTCTTGGTCGGAGTTTCTCTTTAAAGGACTTATGAGGTGAAAAAGAGAAATAAAGATGAATACCTGTGTGCAATGTTGTTCTATGGAGGATGCCTTCCACGCCCTCCCTTCCATTCCACGCAGTTTCTGTACATGTATGCAGCCCCAAGGCGCATCCCGACCCCACACCACAGGTCGGGCTAGCGTTCCCCGCATAAGATGGCTGCCAGGATTGCCGCGGCTGCGCAGTCCCCATAGACGCGAGTGCGGATGCACAGCTTTAATGCCTCCTCCAGCCGCGTGACATCTCACAGGTCTATGGGGACTGCGTAGCCACGGCAATCCTGGCAGCCATCTTATGCGGGGAAAGCTAGCCCGACCCGAGGTGTGGGGTCGGGATGCGCCTTGGGGCTGCATACATGTACAGAAACTGCATGGAATGGAAGGGAGGGTGTGGATGGCGTCCTCCATAGAACAACATTGCACACAGGTATTATTCTTTATTTCTCTTTTTCACCTCGTAAGTGCTTTAAAGGGATGCTTAAGTCATACAAAAAAAATGAGTTTTACTCGCCTGGGGCGTCTACCAGCCCCCTGCAGCCATCCTGTGCCCTCCTAGTCTCGATCAGATGCTCCTGTCCCTCGCCGGCAGCCACTTCTGTTTTCTGTGGCAGGCCCGGCAGGCCTGGGAATGGGAGTGATTCTTCGCCTTCCTGGCCACAACTGCGCCCTCTATACTGCTATTGCGGCCAGGAACACGAAGAATCACTCCTGTTCCCAAGCCTGTCGGGCCTGCCACAGAAAACGGAAGTGGCTGCTGGCGGGGGACAGGAGCATCTGTTCTAGAGGAGGGCACAGGATGGCTGCAGGGGGCTGGTAGACACCCCAGGTGAGTAAAACTCATTTTTTTTGATGACTTATGTGTCACTTTAACTCCATTCTGCCTGCACACCTGTCTTATTTATCCCCTACTGTACCTGTACACTCTCTCTGACATGCCCCCTTCTCTCCCTGCACATGATGTCATTATGTCATTACGCCCTCTTCCTTACAGGTCCCCTTCTCTGCCTGCACATTCTATCATTCTTGATCCCTTTTCTGCCTGTATACCTGTCACACTGTTTATTTAAAGGACACCCAGGGTGACATGTGACATGATGAGATAAACATGGGTATGTACAGTGCCAAGCACACAAATAGCTGTGCTGTGTTCCTTTTTTCTTTCTTTGCCTGAAACAGTTAAATATCAGTCCTGACTCAGACAGGAAGTGACTACACTGTGACCCTCACTGATAAGAAATTCCAACTATAAAACACTTTCCTAGCAAAAAATGGCTTCTGAGAGCAGGAAAGATATAAAAGGGGTCAATAGTTCATAGATTTTAGCTCTGGCATACTTCAATGAATGTGTCATTGAGTAAAAACAATAAAACAGTTAAAACTTAAAAAATAGATTTAAACATAAAATAAAACTGTGGAATATCTTAAAAAGTCCAACTGAAGCCTCCCACCTGAATGCTAATGGCTGCTAGATGTGGTATGGCAGGTAAAGGGTGTATGACAGTGCATCCTGATTGGCTGACGAGCACCTGCTGACCAATTTCAAATGTAGCTGCATGCATGTACTGCTGTGTTCTATTGCTTGTGTGTGTTGAATTTAGCATTCAGTATGGAGGCAGTGTTGGTGGGTTTTCTGGATGTGAGAGGTCCAGAGCCTGGGTGTGAGAGGTCCAGGCCCACCTGCACTTCCCTCCAGGTATCACGTGTTGGCCTTGGGGCCCCGGCCAGTGAGAGAGGTCCGGGGCCCCTGGCCATCGTGTGAACCAATTGTGTGTTTTTAAACGTTTTCTTTCAGCTCTAGGACATGGCGGACAGGTGAGCGGTTAGGGAGGGACCCCTGTGGGAGGGATGCCTGCAAGGGGCGGTCCTGCTAGCGACGCAATCTTGCGATGGCGTCCAACTGAAGCCTCCCACCTGAATGCTAATGGCTGCTAGATGTGGTATGGCAGGTAAAGGGTGTATGACAGTGCATCCTGATTGGCTGACGAGCACCTGCTGACCAATTTCAAATGTAGCTGCATGCATGTACTGCTGTGTTCTATTGCTTGTGTGTGTTGCATTTAGCATTCAGTATGGAGGCAGTGTTGGTGGGTTTTCTGGATGTGAGAGGTCCAGAGCCTGGGTGTGAGAGGCCCACCTGCACTCCCCTCCAGGTATCACGTGTTGGCCTTGGGGCCCCGGCCAGTGAGAGAGGTCTGGGGCCCCTGGCCATCGTGTGAACCAATCGTGTGTTTTTGAATATCTTAAAAAGTCATTTTTAGGAGAAGGAAGATAGATACAATCATTTATTTCATTTGTTTATTTTCGCCTCGGGTGTCCTTTAAGTATTTATGTATCACCGACATATTACGCAGCGCTATACAGAGTATATTGTCTTGTCAGTAACTGCCCCTCAGAGGGGCTCACCCCACCATAGTCATATGTCTATGTACTTAGGTACAATATGAAAAACTGGCACTCGGCACTCGGCTAAGCGGGGACGGAGGGTTGTGTCTGCATCCAGTGTATATATAAACTTCACCCCACCAGCTCTGCGGCAAGTGGCATCAGCAGAAAGACGTGCATCTGGTTATGCAGTGACACACAATTGATCCTAGTACAAAAAAAGATAGTCCAGGCACAGTCTCTTGACTGCTTCATTGCTCCATTAAGCCACGCTTATGTTACAAACAAATACATATATCACATATGCATCGATTTCAAACCTGAGGTTGGAGATGGTGGTGTAGTGGATAGGATTCGGGTGACCAGGAGGTGAATGGACGGCACTATGTCTATGTATGTATCCTGTAATGTATCTATCATGATCTAGGGCCAATTTAAGGGGGAAGGAAATTAACTCATCTGTATATTGGGATGTGGGAGGAAACCCACATAGAAATCAAGAGAACATAGAAACTCTTTGCAGATGTTGACCTGGCTGGGGTTCAAGGCGGGGACCAGGCGCTACAGTGCAGGGCCAGAGTGCTAAACACTACGCCACCGTGCTGCCCACACTAGATCCCTTCTCTACCTGTACGCCCTCTCTCACATGACCTATTCTCTACCAGCACATTCTGTCACACTAGATCCCTTCTCTGCCTGTATGCCTGTCACACTAGATCACTTCTCTGTGTTCTATAGAGAAGAGGTGATCCTTAAGTCCATGGAGGCGGATGCCACTCATGGAATCGTCGTTGAACACCTCTTCTCTATAGAACAGAGGGGGACATTTATCAAGAGTGCCTGAGACAAAATATTAGTCGGTTTTTAAAAATCCGTGCAGAACTGTCTCAGGCATCTTAAGAAATCACTAAATAGTGCAGATTTCTTCTAAAACTGTTGTAAAATAGGAGGAGCTATGTAGGTCTCTCAGACAGTGCAGTGTGTTAGGGGAATTGCTGTTGCTGAGGTAATCAACACACCTGCTGTATTGATAGCAGCATTCTCTGAGGAGGAATTCAGCAGGGGGAGGAGCACATCACAAATCATATCTGGCCTGCACTCTGCACTATCTGTAGAACTGCTATCAAGCACTTCTTAATCTGTGGCAGTTTAGGAATGGATTTGCACTTTTCTTAACTGTAGTGCAGCTCTAGAAATGTATGCTAAACTCCCACTATTACCTAGAATTTAAGAAGGTTCTTATTATCATGCAGAACTGTTCTCCCTGCTGGTTAGAACAGATTAGGAAGAAAAAACTGTCAGTAACGCATTGATAAATCAGTGATTGCTGATCAGCAGCTGGCAGGCTGGTCGCTGGGCCCGCTGTGTTCACTGATAGGAGTGTGCACTCCAGCAAGTGTGAGCTTCCTCGTGTGTTGATGCACATATGTATTGCAGAGGAATGAGAGAGCTGCTTTCCCGCCACATTCTTGTGTTAGGCGGTCAGGAAACGGTTAAGACACACCCCTGGCACACCCCTAACCATACCCCCAACACACCCCTCATCATGTATATTACAAAGAATTCAGAATTAAAAGACTTATTTTCATCATTCAAACCACACTTGGGTTCGCTATTATTAGTTTACATCATTTTAACATTTGAAAATGAGAAATAAATCAATTTATTGATCTGTAAATTGGTCCTGAAAGAGTGACAGGGCGGAGGGATTTTGATTCCCAAAGAGGTCCCTCCTAAGCAGGAACAGTTGGGAGCTTTGTACAGAGGGGTGTGCCTCATTGATACAGGGCCATTCCTACCATAGGGCACAGGGGGGATTATCGCACCGGGTGACTGACAGCAAAAGGGGTGTCACCACAACCCCCCACAGAGGCAGAACAGGAGGGGAAGCAGCAGTGCTAGAAGGAGGGCCAGAACCCCCCTACCTTACCTGGGTCCCCTCCTTCTGCCTCTCTTCCCCTCCATATATTAAGCAAGCAGGCGCGGCGGGCGGATAATTACTTACACTCCAAGCGCTGGAACGCAGCGTTAAGTCATCACAACTCTCCGCCTTCAATGCCGCCCACTGTGCTTCCGCTGATCAGGAAGCACAGTGGACGGGTCTCATGGGCTGCGCCCCCCCCCCTCCCCCCCCCCCTCCTTGCCTCTTCTCGTAGACGGGGTGTTTTTACCCTCTCTCGGCTGTTGGCGCGGGGGGCGTGGGCGGGGTGGGCGCCGCCTCTGATGATGTCAGTGCATGTGCACGTTTGGTCTGGAGACTTTGCCTCCCCGTTGTGGTGTTGCCGTGCCTGCCCTTCCCACCTCCCTCGGTGGATGACGCTTCGGCTTCTCCCCCGCCCTCCATGGTGAGGGCACATGAGGTGGGTGTGGCTGGGCGCGGCGCGCCCTGATTGGCCGGGCATCTTCTCATAGGCCATGCAGCCTATGCTGTGATGTTTGTTTGCACCACGCCCACCTGAGGAAACCGGAAGTCTCCGGTGAAACATGTCGTGGATACATGTGGCTTGCATGGCGTGTGGATGGATGCTGCCCTGATGCTCCCGCCCGCTCTCTCTGCACTAGCTGACTCGTTCAGCTCCTCATCCCCCCTGGTGTAACTTGGGTGTCATCTGACAGCACTCTGCTGCTACAAGCCCGCTTTTACATGGAGTAAACCTGGGAACGCATATCTCATAGTCGCAGTGGCTTCAAACCTGGAGGCTGGACACCGTGAACTCGGTACTGTATAGCATAAACTCCTTGTTTGCACGAATCTTTTTGCTTTGCCAGCTCATACGCATACAGTGTCGGCTTCCTGTCACCTATCCACTCCACATCTATCTGGTGGCATATGTGTCTTAATGACTGTGCTTGTACTGACAATGTCAGCATTTCATCTGCTATGCTAGCACTAAGCGCATGAACTGATGGTCACACTTAGCTGTGCTGTATAAACTGCTTTCATCTGCTGTTTGTGTGCTAAGGCTTAACTTTGCCAAAGAGGCCACTTGGTTGTTGCTCTATGGACATCTGCTATGTAGTGATGCTCGGATACCCCTTTTTATAATTCGAGTTTGGTCGAATTCGAATAGTAAATTATTCGAATTCGGTCGAATATTCGAGTCGAATATTTTTTACTATTCGATTCGACCTCGGACTTCGACCTCACTATTCGAGTCGGTATTCGAGCTCATTATTCGAGCTGACTATTCGAATTGGCCTTAAATAGCTTCCAACACTTGTTTTGAGGGTGAATGATGCAAGAAACATCTTTTTTTCCAAGTAACAACAGCAAGTGATTATGTGGGGATGTTCCTTTAAAAAAAAAAAGGTGGAAAGAGAAGTTGTGTCCAAAATGTTGTTCAGTACTGTATATACTTCTTCTTCTTCTTTATCTTCTATATCTTCTTCTTCTTCTTCTATATCTTCTTCTTCTATATCTTCTTCTATATCTTCTTCTTCTTCTTCTTCTTCTTCATCATCATCTTCTTCTTCTTCATCTTCTTCTTCTTCCTCATCATCTTCTTCTACTTCATCTTCTTCATCTTCTTCTTCTTCATCTTCTTCTTCTTTATCTTCTTCTTCTTCTTCTTCATCATCTTCATCGTCTTCATCTTCTTCTTCTTCATCTTCTTCATCTTCTTCTTCATCTTCTTCATCTTCTTCTTCATCTTCTTCTTCATCTTCTTCATCTTCTTCTTCATCTTCTTCTTCATCTTCTTCATCGTCTTCTTCTTCTTCTTCTTCTTCATCATCTTCTTCATTTTCTTCATTTTCTTCATCTTCTTCTTATTCATCTTCTTCATCTTCTTCTTCTTCTTCTTCTTCTCCTTCTTCTTCTTCTCCTTCTTCTTCTTCTTCTTCTTCTTCGTCTCCTTCTTTTTCTATATCGTCTTCTTCTTCTTCTCCTTCTTTTTCTATATCGTCTTCTTCTTCTTCACTTATTTCTCTTTTATATTTTTTTTTAAAGAAATGCAGCTATTTTTGAGCGTAATAAATAGCTGGTTGCACACGCATGTTGGAAGCGCCATTGTATGTGCTCCCTGGCAGTGGAAACACACAGACAGCAGGAGGTAAATTCAGCAGCAGGAGGAGGAGGATGATTGTGTGGCAGCAGGCAGTCAATGAGACAGGCAGCGTGACATAATAGCCCTGGTACCTAGCGGTGATACCAGGGCTGTAAATAAACACAGCAGGAGGTCCCAGACAGCGGTCGTGCAGCCCACATCGTGTCCAATACACAACTGGGACAACACAGTTTTCAACCCGGGCACCTCAGAAAAATTAAACCTTTTTTTTTTTTTTTATTTGTTTTGTTTTTACAACAAATTACACAGACAGATATAGCTATTGTTTGACGTAATAGCTGGTGGCAGAGTGGCAGCAGAAGGTAAATCTGTGTACCCTGGCAGTGGGAAACACAGACAGACAGCAGCAGCAGCAGGAGGAATGGAGGAGTAATGTGAGCAACTATTGTTTGACGTAATAGCTGGTGGCAGAGTGGCAGCAGAAGGAAATTCTGTGTACCCTGGCAGTGGGAAACACAGACAGACAGCAGCAGCAGCAGGAGGAATGGAGGAGTAGTGTTAGTGTGGCAGCAGGCCAGGCAGGCAGCGTGACATAATAGCCCTGGTACCTAGCGGTGATACCAGGGCTGTAAATAAACACAGCAGGAGGTCCCAGACAGCGGTCGTGCAGCTCACATCGTGTCCAATACACAACTGGGACAACACAGTTTTCAACCCGGGCACCTCAGAAAAATTAAACCTTTTTTTTTTTTTTTTTTGGTTTATTTGTTTTGTTTTTTATAGAAAATTACACAGACAGATATAGCTATTGTTTGACGTAATAGCTGGTGGCAGAGTGGCAGCAGAAGGTAAATCTGTGTACCCTGGCAGTGGGAAACACAGACAGACAGCAGAAGGGCAGTACACAGCAGCCCACTGTAGGTGTAAAATGTGTGGCTGCAGGCGACGTAATAGTCAAAGTGAACCAGGCTGGCTTAGTGAGCAGGAGCCAGGAGGTGGTAAAGGGTGGTAAGGCACATTAACGATGGTTCTTCAGTTCATGTCCCCCTCTCGCCGACAACAGGTGCCAGGAACTCGCCTTCCACCCACGCCTGGTTCATCTTGAGAAACGTCAGTCTGTCCACAGACTTGTGAGACAGACGTGAGCGTTTCTCGGTGACCACGCCACCAGCTGCACTGAAGCAGCGCTCGGACAGCACGCTGGAAGGGGGACAGGACAGCACTTCCAGGGCGTACTGCGCCAGCTCGCTCCAGATCTCCAGGCGCTTGACCCAATACTCCATGGGATCAACAGGGGCATTGCTGTCAAGCCCGCTGTAGGACCCCATGTAGTCAGCCACCATTCGGGTCAGGCGCTGGCTGTGACCGGAGGAGGATGCTGCTGCATGCACTTCCTCTCTAGTCACTGCTGCCGGAGCCTCTACAGTCCTGCAGAGCTCGTTGCTGAGAGACAGCAGGTCTGTGGGGCGCTTGCTGCTGGATGCAGGCACCTGCTGCTGCCTCTGTGCTGGCTGGACAGTGGGGGTGGAAGGCTGGGGGAAGGCTTCCTCCAAGTGCTCAACAAGGGCCTGCTGCAAGCTCCTTATTTGTTGCGCTGGGTCTCCTCCTGCAGGCGGCAGGAACTGGCTCAACTTCCCCTTGAGGCGTGGGTCCAACATCATGCTGATCCAGATGTCCTCCCTCTGCTTCATCTGGATCACCCTGGGGTCCTTGCGCAGGCACGTCAGCATGTGCGCTGCCATTGGGAAGAGGCGGGCCACGTGTGCTGGCACATCGGCGGCAGTGCTGTCCTCATCCTCCTCCTCTCCCTCCTCAGCCTCATCCTCTCTCCACCCCCGCACCAACTCAGCTGCACTGTGCTGATCCCCCTCATCAGCAGCAAGGTCAGGGACCTCCACCAAGTCCTCCTCCTCCTCCCCCTCAGAGGTGGACTGTGCAGCTACATGACGCTCCTGCTGGTCCAAGGCTGCCGCTCCCTGTTCCAGCAAAGCATCGAGGGCCCTGTTCAGCAGACAAACCAGGGGCACCCACTCGCAGACCATAGCATGGTCCCTGCTCACCATGTTAGTGGCCTGCAGAAAGGGAGCCAGCACTAAGCACACCTGCTGCATGTGCCTCCAGTCATCATCGGGGACGATGGACGGGATGTTGCTGGTCCTGTCCCTTCTCTGAGCGGCGGACACAGTGGCCAGGGCAAGGTACTGGTTGACAGCGTGCTTCTGTTCAACCAGACGCTCCAACATCGCCAGGGTGGAGTTCCAGCGAGTCGGAACGTCAAGGATCAGCCGATGGCGTGGCAGCTCCAGCTCCTTTTGCACGTCTTCCAGGCTCGCACAGGCTGCAGCCGAGCGCCGGAAGTGACGCACAACGTTCCTTGCCATTTCCAGCAGTTCGCCCATACCCTGGTAGGTGCGCAAGAACTTCTGCACCACCAGGTTCAGCACGTGGGCAAGACAAGGGATGTGGGTCAGGTTTCCCCTGTCTATTGCGGCAACCAGATTGGCCCCATTGTCGGCCACCACCTCTCCGACTCTGAGGCCTCTGGAGGTCAGCCAAATCCTCTCCTGCTCCTGGAGTTTGGCCAACACATGGGTTGCCGTCAGTTTGGTCTTCCCAAGGCTGACCAAGTGCATCAGCGCTTGGCAGTGGCGGGCCTTCACGCTGCTGCTGAGGCGGGGGGTTTGGCCAGGTGTGCCGGAGGATGGCAGAGGATCGGAGGAACCTGCTGCAGTTCCCCTGACCCTGCGGGGTGGCACCACCCACTGTGTTGCTGCTGCTGCTGTGCCCGCTGCTGTTCTCCCATCCTCACCCCCTTCCACCAAGCTGACCCAGAGGACAGTGAAGGACAGGTAGCGGCCTGTCCCGAAGCGGCTGCTCCAGGAGTCCATGGTGATGTGGACCCTTTCACCAACCGCGTGCTCCAGCCCTCGCTCCACATTGGCCATCACAAAGCGGTGCAGTGCAGGAATGGCCTTGCGGGCGAAGAAGTGTCTGCTGGGGAGCTGCCAGTCTGGGGCTGCACAAGCAAGCAGCGCACGCATGTCGCTCCCCTCCTGCACGAGCGTGTACGGCAGGAGTTGGGAGCACATGGCCCGTGCCAGCAAGCCGTTCAGCTGCCGCACGCGACGGCTGCTGGGAGGCAGAGCCCTAACCACCCCCTGGAAGGACTCGCTCAAAGGGCTCTGGCGTGGCCTTTTGCTGGCACGGGAATCAGCAGACACAGCAGAGGAGGCCACTGAGGACTGGCTGCCAGAACAGGCCTCAGTGTCGGCGGCAGGAGTTGCAGAGGGGGGAGGAGCAGTGCGTTTCCGCACTCCTGCTGGTGCTGCTGGAGGAGCAGGAGGGTGGGTGGCTGCTGTTGCTGCTGCTGCTGCTGAAGGCTGTGCAGTGATGGGTGTGGTGCCACTGCCAGCACCAGATGCCTTCAGCCTCTGGAACTCCTCATGCTGGTGGAAATGTTTCGCAGCAAGGTGGTTGATGAGCGAGCTGGTGCTGAACTTTAAGGGGTCTGCACCTCTGCTCAACTTCCGCTGACAGTGGTTGCAAGTGGCATACTTGCTGTACACTGTGGGCATGGTGAAAAACCGCCAGATTGGTGACAAAAACAACCCCCTACGGCCTGGAGCCGCTGCTGCCTGTCTCCCTGTGGTGGTTGGGGCGGGGGCTTGGGTGCAGCTGGTGGTGGTACTGGCAGATGCTGCTGCTGCTGCTGCTGAGCCTGAGACACCAGCAGGCTGTGGGACCTGCCTACTGCTGCCAATGCTTGCAATGATGCGCCTCCTTGCAAGGCCCACAAGCGCATCCTCCTCCTCCTCAGAGCTGCTGATGACGACATCCCCTGGAGCTGGTGGCACCCAGTCTTTGTCTGTCACCGTGTCATCATCATCCTCCCCCTCCTGAAACATGTCCTGCTGGGATGATGACCCCCCAAACTCCTCTCCTGATGCATGGATGGGCTGCTTGACTGTCGCCACAGTCTTGCTGTCCAATCCCTCCTCCCCCAAAGTGCCCATCAGCATCTCCTCCTCAAGATCGCCAACAACAGCAGACAATTTACTCATGATGCCTGGGGTCAAAAGACTGCTGAATGACAGGTCGGCGAGTGACAGTGAACTGGCCTCCTCCCCAGGCCCTGCTGGGCGGCTGCTGCGAACAGGGGTGGTGGTGGTGGTGGTGGTGAGGGTGGAGGCCTCGGATGCAGAGCTGATGGCGGGCTGCTCATCCTCCGTCATCAGTTGCACCACAGTGTCTGCATCCTTTTCCTCAATGGGACGTTTCCGACCCGGCTGGAGGAAAATCGGAGCAGGTGCTACACGCTGCTGCTGCTGTGTCTCTGCAGCGTGAGTTGCAGATGCTCCTGCTGGGCGGCGCCCAAGGCGTCCACGGCCAGTGGCTATAGGAGGAATGTTAGCCACTGACGCTGCTGCTGCGGAACTGTGCATGGTGGCGCGGCCGCGGCTTGCCACAATGCTGCTCCCTCTCCTCCTGATTCCCTTGCTGCCCTTCCCCTTGCCCAAACCGCGCTGGCTGCCACTTCCAGACATCTTCGATGTTTTGGGCGTAAACACAAAAGTTTTTTAAAAGGGTGGGTGAAAAGTGGGGTACTTTAATGGAGTGGGTTGGTGGGTGAGGTGACACTAATCACTAAGTGATTAGATCGCTAACTGATTAGTACAGTACAAATACAAAATACAATAATCGGTAATCAGTAAGTGTGAACAGTGAACAGTAAGTGTGTCCCCTAGTACACTAACTAGAAATTACAATAATCAGTAGTAATCACAAGGAAATAGAGTGTGTGTACACTACAGACAGTGAGTGCACGCACGCGCACACACGCGCAGGAGCTAGCCTATGAACAGTGACAGAGTGAGTGTCCCTAGTACAGTAAGTAAGTAGTAACAGTCAGGAAGTACAACTAGAAATTACAATAATCAGTAGTAATCACAAGGAAATAGAGTGTGTGTACACTACAGACAGTGAGTGCACGCACGCGCAGGAGCTAGCCTATGAACAGTGACTGAGTGAGTGTCCCTAGTACAGTAAGTAAGTAGTAACAGTCAGGAAGTACAACTAGAAATTACAACTTAATCAGATTCAGTAATCAGTAGTAATCACAAGGAAATAGAGTGTGTGTACACTACAGACAGTGCACGCGCACACACACGCAGGCGCTAGCCTATGAACAATGACTGAGT
The DNA here is from genome assembly GCF_040937935.1 of Hyperolius riggenbachi. Lineage (NCBI taxonomy): Eukaryota > Metazoa > Chordata > Amphibia > Anura > Hyperoliidae > Hyperolius > Hyperolius riggenbachi. The sequence goes on from NC_090649.1 coordinate 21,399,939, forward strand.
GAGTGTCCCTAGTACAGTAAGTAAGTAGTAACAGTCAGGAAGTACAACTAGAAATTACAATAATTAGTAGTAATCACAAGGAAATAGAGTGTGTGTACAGTACAGACAGTGAGTGCACGCACGCGCACACACGCGCAGGAGCTAGCCTATGAACAGTGACTGAGTGAGTGTCCCTAGTACAGTAAGTAAGTAGTAACAGTCAGGAAGTACAACTAGAAATTACAACTTAATCAGATTCAGTAATCAGTAGTAATCACAAGGAAATAGAGTGTGTGTACACTACAGACATTGCACGCGCACACACACGCAGGAGCTAGCCTATGAACAGTGATTGAGTGAGTGTCCCTAGTACAGTAAGTAAGTAGTAACAGTCAGGAAGTACAACTAGAAATTACAATAATCAAAAGTAAACACAAGGAAATAGAGTGTGTGTACACTACAGACAGTGCACGCACACACACACGGTCACACGCAGGAGCTATGAACAAACAGTGACAGTGAGTGTCCTAGTTAGTCCTAGTACAGTTATATAACTACAATACAAAATACAATCACTCAGTAGTACTAGTAAAGGACAGCAGAAATACTGGTATAGATGAGAAGAAATAAACTAACAGAGGACAGGAGAGAACAGCTGAGCTGCCCACTCAGGCAGGCCCTGAGGCCTAAAGTTGTGTAAGCTTGCCTGCAGCAGCTGGCTCTCTAGTAACACACAAGCTACTAACTAAAATACAATGTCTATCTAACTAACAACAATATAGGTGTATATAGGAGGTGTATGTGAGCAAAAACGCTAGGTGAATGACCACAATAAAGCTCTTGCTAAGCCAAAGCACAAAGGAGCAGTTCTCTCTCTGTACAAAGTCAGGCAAGGACGGAAAAACCGAACATGGCGGCCGCTATTTATAGGGTAGGGGCTGGCCAGGGTCCCCCTCAGTGATTGGCTGCCGTCAGAGGGCCTGGGAGCCCTCTGATTGGCTCTGAGGACATCAATCTGGGCTATGACGCTATTCGAGCTCGGTATTCGAGCTCGAATAGCGCTGTTAGCTCGAATAGCGCGAATAGTGAATGTGCTATTCGAGTTCACTCGAATAGCCCATTCGAATATCTCCAGCTATTCGGAGCTCGAATACCGAGCTCGAATAGCTGAAAAAGAGCTCGAATATTCGAGCTACTCGAATATTCGAGCTCTGTTGAGCACCACTGCTGCTATGCTAGCACCAAGCGCATGAACTGATGGTCACATCTAGCTGTGCTGTATAAGCTGCTTTCATCTGCTGTTTGTATGCTAAGGCTGAACTTTGCTAAAGAGGCCACTTGTTTGTTGCTCTATGGACATTTTCAAGGTTTTCTGCGGAGCAGGAGAGTGCTGCCCTGCCTTAGTGACACTTCCAAAAGAACTGCTACACTGCATTTAAGTTTGAACCATCTGGATCATGGTGGTCAACATATTATCTAACAGACCTAGGGCTGTTATGTCCTTTTTTGGGGGGGAGCTGGGGTCCGCTGTGTGGATGGAGTATGATGTGTGAGTGCGGGGTGGTCTGATCAACCACCGCCAGTCTTTTAGAAGAATATTTCTTTTATTTCATTTTTGATACATTTAATAAAGATGATGATATTTTATTGAACCAGTTTGTATCTATATTTCTGGGGTATACGTGCTCCGTATCTTTCCTCCAAGTTTTTCTTGCATTAGTTTACATCATTTTAACATTTGAAAATGAGAAATAAATCAATTTATTGATCTGTAAATTGGTCCTGAAAGAGTGACAGGGCGGAGGGATTTTGATTCCCAAAGAGGTCCCTCCTAAGCAGGAACAGTTGGGAGCTTTGTACAGAGGGGTGTGCCTCATTGATACAGGGCCATTCCTACCATAGGGCACAGGGGGGATTATCGCACCGGGTGACTGACAGCAAAAGGGGTGTCACCACAACCCCCCACAGAGGCAGAACAGGAGGGGAAGCAGCAGTGCTAGAAGGAGGGCCAGAACCCCCCTACCTTACCTGGGTCCCCTCCTTCTGCCTCTCTTCCCCTCCATATATTAAGCAAGCAGGCGCGGCGGGCGGATAATTACTTACACTCCAAGCGCTGGAACGCAGCGTTAAGTCATCACAACTCTCCGCCTTCAATGCCGCACACTGTGCTTCCGCTGATCAGGAAGCACAGTGGGCGGCATTGAAGGCGGAGAGTTGTGACAACGTAACGCTGCATTCCAATGCTTGGAGTGTAAGTAATTATCTGGGGCAACTATACTAGCTTCACTGGGGGCAACTATACTAGCTACACTGGGGGCACCTATACTACCTATACCGGGGGCAACTATACTAGCTTCACTGGGGGCAACTATACTAGCTATGCTGGGGGCAACTATACTACTTATACTGGGGGCAACTATACTAGCTTCACTGGGGGCAACTATACTAGCCATACTGGGGGCAACTATACTAGCTATACTGGGGACAACTATACTAGCTTCACTGGGGGCAACTATACTAGCCATACTGGGGGCAACTATACTAGCTTCACTGGGGGCAACTATACTAGCTATACTGGGGACAACTATACTAGCTTCACTGGGGGCAACTATACTAGCTATGCTGGGGGCAACTATACTACTTATACTGGGGCCAACTATACTAGCTTCACTGGGGGCAACTATACTAGCCATACTGGGGGCAACTATACTAGCTATACTGGGGACAACTATACTAGCTTCACTGGGGGCAACTATACCAGCTACACTGGGGGCACCTATACTACCTATACCGGGGGCAACTATACTAGCTTCACTGGGGGCAACTATACTAGCTATGCTGGGGGCAACTATACTACTTATACTGGGGGCAACTATACTATGGGCAACTATACTACCTATACTAGGGGCAACTATGCTACCTGTACTGGGGCAACTATATTACCTATGCTGGTGGCACCTATATCTGGCATTACCTGACGTGGCATGCTTAGTATGCTGTATTTACTCCTTTCCATGTTTTGGGGGGTGGGGTGTCTTATAATACCCAGCACCGGGTGTCAAATGCCCTATGTACGCCACTGCATTGATAAACAGAGATATGCGTTTATTTTAGGCACTTAAAACGTTTTCAGGTACACTTAAACCATTTGAGGACCAAGGTGTTAAACCCCCATAGTGACCAGGCCATTTTTTACTAAATAGGCTACTGCAGCTTTAAGGCCTCGCTGCAGGGCCAAACAACTCAGCACACAAAAGATCCCCCCCCCCCCTCCTTTTTCTCCCCACCAACAGGGCTTTTTGTTGGTGGGGTCTGATCCCTGCCCGCTTGTTTATTTATTTATTTATTTTCAATTAATTTTACTATTTTTTTTTTAATCCCCTCCCTCCCCCCGCCAGCCAATCCCTGTGATCGGCTGTCATAGGCATAAGCCTATGACAGCAGCCAATCACTCCTGTGTCTCTAGAGGGGACCCCAGTACAGCACTGCCATAGATCGCAGCACTGTACTGTGTAAATAGATGGTGGTTCCGCCATCTAACAGTCTCTGAGCATCGATCGCCGCTGGGAGACTGATGGCGGAATGGAGCTCTCATTCCATAGACGCCTACCATCTCCTGCAAATCTCGCCCCTAGCCATTCACGCTGATCGGCGTGGTCCTGGGTCTGCCGCCGCGTTCACGCCAATCGGCGTGGAGTGGTCAGCTAGGGGTTAAGTGGGATATTTCTACCTCTAATCTCCTCTGCCACAAAGCAGCCCTAGCTGTGCAAACTAAAAATAGTGTGTGGAATTTTCTTTGTGACAGAGCTTCTGTTCAAAACTGTTTCTGGGTTTTCGTATACATTATGGGTCACATGCCAAGCTAGGCTTGAATGGAATGACCTGTTAAGACTCACTGAATATTTGCTTAAAGAGACTCTGTAACAACATTTTCATCCTTATGTCTTCTATTCTATAAGTTCCTATGCCTGTTCTAATGTGGTCTGTTACTGCAGCCTTTCCTAATTGCACAGTGGCTGTGTTATCTCTGTTATATGATCTAATCTTCTCTCTTCTGTTGGTTCTGTTGGCTGAGGCTGGAATGTGTGGAATGTGCTGCACTGCTTGTCATTGGCAGATGCTATACACACCCCTTCCACACTCTGTGTGAGTCACAGGCTGAGCCTATCACAAGCTGGTTAGTTTGTTTGTAAACACTGCCTAAAACTCTCAATTACAAGCCAGGATTGCAGCAGAGAGTGTCAGAAACAGCTCAGAGGGTCCCAGGAGAACATAATTAAGAGAATGGTATGCTTTCTATAGTAAGAATTTTAGAGTACAGATTCTCTTTAACCACTTGAGGACCGTGGGCTTTACCCCGATTAAGTACCGGCCAGTTTTTTCCATTCAGACCACTGCAGCTTTCACGGTTTATTGCTCGCTCATACAACCTACCACCTAAATGAATTTTGGCTCCTTTTCTTGTCACTAATACAGCTTTCTTTTGGTGCTATTTGATTGCTCCTGCGATTTTTACTTTTTATTATATTCATCAAAAAAGACATGAATTTTGGCAAAATAATGATTTTTTTAACTTTCTGTGCTTACATTTTTCAAATAAAGTAAAATTTCTGTATACATGCAGCGCGAAAAATGTGGACAAACATGTTTTTGATTAAAAAAACCCATTCAGTGTATATTTATTGGTTTATAGCGTTTACAAACTATGGTGCAAAAAGTGAATTTTTCCATTTTCAAGCATCTATGAATTTTCTGACCACCTGACATGTTTCATGAGGGGCTAGAATTCCAGGATAGTATAAATACCCCTCAAATGACCTCATTTTGGAAAGAAGACATCCCAAAGTATTCACTGAGAGGCATAGTGAGTTCATAGAAGATATTAATTTCTGTCACAAGTAAGCGGAAAATAACACTTTGTGACAAAAAAAAAAGTTTCCATTTCTTCTAACTTGCGACAAAAAAAAAATGAAATCTGCCACGGACTCACCATGCCCCTCTCTGAATACCTTGAGGTGTCTACTTTCCAAAATGGGGTCATTTGTGGGGTGTGTTTACTGTCCTCGCATTTTGGGGGGTGCTAATTTGTAAGCACCCCTGTAAAGCCTAAAGGTGCTCATTGGACTTTGGGCCCCTTAGCGCAGTTAGGCTGCAAAAAAGTGCCACACATGTGGTATTGCCGTACTCAGGAGAAGTAGTATAATGTATTTTGGGGTGTATTTTTACACATACCGATGCTGGGTGGGAGAAATATCTCTGTAAATGACAATTTTTTAATTTTTTTTACACACAATTGTCCATTTACAGAGATCTTTCTCCCACTCAGCATGGCTTTGTGTACAAATACACCCCAAAACACATTATACTACTTCTCCTGAGTACGGCGATACCACATGTGTGGCACTTTTTTGCACCCTAACTGCGCTAAGGGGCCCAAAGTCCAATGAGTACCTTTAGGATTTCACAGGTCATTTTGAGAAATTTCGTTTCAAGACTACTCCTCACGGTTTAGGGCCCCTAAAATGCCAGGACCGTATAGGAACCCCACAAATGACCCCATTTTAGAAAGAAGACACCCCAAGGTATTCCGTTAGTAGTACGGTGAGTTCATAGAAGATTTTATTTTTTGTCACAAGTTAGCGGAAAATGACACTTTGTGAAAAAAACCAAAAAAAATCAATTTCCGCTAACTTGTGACAAAAAATAAAATCTTCTATGAACTCACCGTACTACTAACAGAATACCTTGGGGTGTCTTCTTTCTAAAATGGAGTCATTTGTGGGGTTCCTATACTGTCCTGGCATTTTAGGGGCCCTAAACCGTGAGGAGTAGTCTTGAAACAAAATTTCTCAAAATGACCTGTGAAATCCTAAAGGTACTCATTGGACTTTGGGCCCCTTAGCGAAGTTAGGGTGCAAAAAAGTGCCACACATGTGGTATCGCCGTACTCGGGAGAAGTAGTACAATGTGTTTTGGGGTGTATTTGTACACATACCCATGCTGGGTGGGAGAAATAACTCTGTAAATGGACAATTGTGTGTAAAAAATCATAAGATTGTCATTTACAGAGGTATTTCTCCCACCCAGCATGGGTATGTGTAAAAATACACCCCAAAACACATTATACTACTTCTCCCGAGTACGGCGATACCACATGTGTGGCACTTTTTTGCACCCTAACTGCGCTAAGGGGCCCAAAGTCCAATGAGTACCTTTAGGATTTCACAGGTCATTTTTGTTTCAAGACTACTCCTCACGGTTTAGGGCCCCTAAAATGCCAGGGCAGTATAGGAACCCCACAAATGACCCCATTCTAGAAAGAAGACACCCCAAGGTATTCCGTTAGGAGTATGGTGAGTTCATAGAAGTTTTTATTTTTTTGTCACAAGTTAGCGGAAATTGATTTTAATTGTTTTTTTTTCACAAAGTGTCATTTTCCGCTAACTTGTGACAAAAAATAAAATCTTCTATGAACTCACCATACTCCTAACGGAATATCTTTGGGTGTCTTCTTTCTAGAATGGGGTCATTTGTGGGGCCCTAAACCGTGAGGAGTAGTCTTGAAACCAAATGTCGCAAAATGACCTGTGAAATCCTAAAGGTACTCATTGGACTTTGGGCCCCTTAGCGTACTTAGGGTGTAAAAAAGTGCCACACATGTGGTACCGCCGTACTCAGGAGAAGTAGTATAATGTGTTTTGGGGTGTATTTTTACACATACCCATGCTAAGGGGGAGAAATATCTCTGTAAATGACAATTGTTTTTTTTTTACACACAATTGTCCATTTACATAGAAATTTCTCCCACCCAGCATGGGTATGTGTAAAAATACACCTCAAAACACATTATACTACTCTTCCTGAGTACGGCGGTACCACATGTGTGACACTTTTTTGCAGCCTAGGTGCGCTAAATGACACTTTGTGAAAAAAAAAACAATAAAAATCAATTTCCGCTAACTTTTGACAAAAAATAAAATCTTCTATGAACTCGTCATACACCTAACAGAATACCTTGGGGTGTCTTTTTTTCTAAAATGGGGTCACTTGTGGGGTTCCTATACCACCCTGGCATTTTACGGGCCCAAAACCGTGAGTAGTCTGGAAACCAAATGTCTCAAAATGACTGTTCAGGGGTATAAGCATCTGCAAATTTTGATGACAGGTGGTCTATGAGGGGGCGAATTTTGTGGAACCGGTCATAAGCAGGGTGGCCTTTTAGATGACAGGTTGTATTGGGCCTGATCTTATGGATAGGAGTGCTAGGGGGTGACAGGAGGTGATTGATGGGTGTCTCAGGGGGTGGTTAGAGGGGAAAATAGATGCAATCAATGCACTGGGGAGGTGATCGGAAGGGGGTCTGAGGGGGATCTGAGGGTTTGGCCCAGTGATCAGGAGCCCACACGGGGCAAATTAGGGCCTGATCTGATGGGTAGGTGTGCTAGGGGGTGCTAGGAGGTGATTGATGGGTGTCTCAAGGTGTGATTAGAGGGGGGAATAGATGCAAGCAATGCACTGGCGAGGTGATCAGGGCTGGGGTCTGAGGGCATTCTGAGGGTGTGGGCGGGTGATTGAGTGCCCTAGGGGCATATAGGGGTCTAATCTGATAGGTAGCAGTGACAGGGGGTGATTGATGGGTAATTAGTGGGTGTTTAGGGTAGAGAACAGATGTAAACATTGCACTTGGGAGGTGATCGGACGTCGGATTTGCGGGCGATCTATTGGTGTCAGTGGGTGATCAGATTGCCCGCAAGGGGCAGGTTAGGGGCTGATTGATGGGTGGCAGTGACAGCGGGTGATTGATGGGTGGCAGTGACAGGGGGTGATTGATGGGTGGCAGTGACAGGGGTGATTGATGGGTGATTGATAGGTGATTGACAGGTGATTGACAGGTAATCAGTGGGTTATTACAGGGGAGAATAGATGTAAACATTGCACTGGCGAATTGATAAGGGGGGGTCTGAGGGCAATCTGAGCGTGTAGGAGGGTGATTGGGTGCCCGCAAGGGGCAGATTAGGGTCTGATCTGATGGGTAACAGTGACAGGTGGTGATAGGGGGTGATTGATGGGTTATTGATGGGTAATTAGTGGGTGTTTAGAGGAGAGAATAGATGTAAACACTGTGCTTGGGTGGTGATCTGATGTCGGATCTGCGGGCGATCTATTGGTGTGGGTGGGTGATCAGATTGCCCGCAAGGGGCAGGTTAGGGGCTGATTGATGGGTGGCAGTGACAGGGGGTGATTGATGGGTGGCAGTGGGTTATTACAGGGAAGGACAGATGTAAATAATGCCCTGGCGAATTGATAAGGGGGGGGTCTGAGGGCAATCTGAGCGTGTAGGCAGGTGATTGGGTGCCCGCAAGGGGCAGATTAGGGTCTGATCTGATGGGTAACAGTGACAGGTGGTGATAGGGGGTGATTGATGGGTGATTGATGGGTAATTAGTGGGTGTTTAGAGGAGAGAATAGATGTAAACACTGCGCTTGGGTGGTGATCTGATGTCGGATCTGCGGGCGATCTATTGATGTGGGTGGGTGATCAGTTTGCCCGCAAGGGGCAGGTTAGGGACTGATTGATGGGTGGCAGTGACAGGGGGTGATTGATGGGTGGCAGTGACAGGGGGTGATTGATGGGTGATTGACAGGTGATCAGTGGGTTATTACAGGGAAGGACAGATGTAAATATTGCCCTGGCGAATTGATAAGGGGGGGTCTGAGGGCAATCTGAGCGTGTAGGCGGGTGATTGGGTGCCCGCAAGGGGCAGATTAGGGTCTGATCTGATGGATAACAGTGACAGGTGGTGATAGGGGGTGATTGATGGGTAATTAGTGGGGGTTTAGAGGAGAGAATAGATGTAAACACTGCGCTTGGGTGGTGATCTGATGTCAGATCTGCGGGCGATCTATTGGTGTGGGTGGGTGATCAGATTGCCCGCAAGGGGCAGGTTAGGGGCTGATCGATGGGTGGCAGTGACAGGGGGTGATTGATGGGTGATTGATGGGTGATTGACAGGTGATTGACAGGTGATTGACAGGTGATCAGGGGGGATAGATGCCTACAGTACATGGGGGGGGGGGGGTCTGGGGGGAGGGTCTGGGGAGAATCTGAGGGGTGGGGGGGGGTGATCAGGAGGGAGCAGGGGGCAGGGGGGGATAAAAAAAATAGCGGTGACAGGGAGTGATTGATGGGTGATTAGGGGGGTGATTGGGTGCAAACAGGGGTCTGGGGGGTGGGCAGGGGGGGGGGTCTGATGGGTGCTGTGGGCGATCTGGGGCAGGGGGGGGGGAGAAATCAGTGTGCTTGGTGCAGACTAGGGTGGCTGCAGCCTGCCCTGGTGGTCCCTCGGACACTGGGACCACCAGGGCAGGAGGCAGCCTGTATAATACACTTTGTAAACATTACAAAGTGTATTATACACTTTGTATGCGGCGATCGTCGGGTTAACATCCTTCCGTATGGTCGGCGGGATGTTGCGGCGAGTGATCGGAGCCAGGAGGCGGCGGAGGATCGCGTCACAGATGACGCGATCGCTCCGCCCATGCCCCTACAAGGACCGCCGCCATTTGTCAATACGGCGGTCCTTGCGGGGTCCACTTCCCGGCCGCCAATTGTCAATACGGCGGTCGGGAAGTGGTTAAACATATAAATAGATGGAAGTGTGTAAATTTAAAGAGACTCTGAAGTCTCAAAAAAACATCTTTTTATTCAACAAATATGTTTAATATGATTCCCCTAACTAAACCTCCGCATCCCTGCCGCTGTACGCTTGTTAGGATTCCTCCTGTGACGTGTTCTGTCCATTGCAGGTGGAGCCATAAATGGACAGTTCCGGCTTGTCAGCCTGCATTCGGTTGTGCATTTGCAATGAGTCACTTTGTCATTTGCAATTGCTCTGCAGTTCTGGACAGCTCAGAGTACTGTCATTATTCCACTAATGGTTTGCTGCAGCTCCAGATAGCCCTGGATTTCCTGCATGCATGTTCTTGTATAGTACTGCATGCATTTGTTATGATGGTCTTTCAGCTAGCAAATGGTATTCAAGCCAGCACAGGATTGAGTGATTACCATTCAGCTGTGTGGAGATTTGCATGATTGCATCCATTGGCTGATGCCAGCATAAAGGCCTGCCTCTCCTGCTAGACCGCGACCCGTCATAGTCTCAGCTGTGTCTAAGCTGTTACTGGGTCCCTTGATATTGTAAAATATATTCCTTGTCTTAGTTCAGCTATCCTGTGGAGCTACGTCATATATTTCCCACGGGGACATATATACGTACTCCTTCTAGTCCTGAGATTTTGTATTGCCTAGTCTTGTTCACGGTATTGTTCCTGATCCTAGCCAGTGTTCCTTGCTTATGTTATATATCGGTTCATCGCCGATATATACATATGTTAGTCAGTCGTTTGTAGTTTCATTGATAGCTGTAAGTTGTAATACGCTAGGAAATCATATCTGTAGTATATTTGTCTATGTATTACGTTTGCCTGCCTTTGATTCTGCTGTTTCCTGACTATTCTGTCCTGTCCTTGCGAGGTAGCCATTGCTGTGGTTGCTATTGGTTACCTCACTCTTGTCTTTGTGAATGCTATCTGTCACTAAGATAGTGACTAGATTAGCAAGGATTCATTCTGTCAGCCTCTGTCCTCCCAGTCCTGTCATTGCTGGTAGCCATTGCTGTGGTTGCTATTGGTTACCTCACTCTTGTCTTTGTGAATGCTTGCTGTCACTGAGTCAGTGACTAGATTAGCAAGCATTCATTCTGTCAGCCTCTGTCCTCCTAGTCCTGTCCTTGCAGGTAGCCATTGCTGTGGTTGCTATTGGCTACCTCATTCTAGTCTGTCTTGTATCTGTCTGAATGTTTGCTATTGCAAGAGCAGCGCAACATCGCACTGCGCTGTCATTGCGTCTTATCAGAAGCCCAAAGCTGCAGTTGCTCTGGGCAGCCTGTGTAGCCTCCTCCATTATTCAGCTCTCAGCCTTGTTGTGCTGGCTGGTCAGAAAGTATGACCCCTCCCCCAGCGTTACAACGCTATCTAAATCCCCCCTAACTCCCCGGGAGGCAATCCGGGCAGCGCTTCCGTGAGAGGCAGAGCTATGAGCCGCAGCTCTGCCTCTCAGTGCGTCTGTCAGCCTGGATCTCCGCCTCTCCCCCGCCCCTCTCAGTCTTCCTTCACTGAGAGGGGCGGGGGAGAGGCGGAGATCTGCCGCTGACAGAAGCGTGTGAGGCAGGGCTGCAGCTCATAGCTCTGCCTCACACGGAAGCGCACAGGGCAGCAAAATCCATGACCAAGAAAGTCCTGGATTTTGCAGGGGAGAGGGAGGGCGAGGGAGGGCGAGTTAGGGGGGATTTAGACAGATTACAGTGGCGGGAATGTGGCGGTTTAGTTAGGGAAAACATATTGAACACTTTTGTTAAATAAAAAGATGTTTTTTTTTGAGACTTCAGTGTCTCTTTAACTTCATCAGTTAGTCCATTGATAGAGTTTTCATGTTTACCTTCCATGGTTGATGGGATCTCCTGAAGCTCTGTAGTTGGCCGTGTTGTTTAGAAGAAAGCAAGTCATGTAGGGCATGGGCCACAGCATAGACTGCAGAGTAGATGCTGAAGGTGTAACCAAAGTTATTCACATCATAGTCAGAAGGGTCCACCTGACTGAGAAGGTCCTTTTCATTGCAGGGTCTGTAAAGGTTACTGCAATTCCCAATACAGCAACCCAAATAGCCTTTCCATATACCGGCCATAAATTGCACATGTGAGTATTTGTGAGGGCCGGCACTGAGCAGGTACTCCCTTAGCCCTGGAATATCTCTTCTGGGCGGAGAAATCAGAAGTGATCTATTTAGCATGGTCATATATCCAGTATCAGATGAAAAATGTATGGCCGGCATGATTATAACCTTTTGTTTATGCTGAAGTAAAAATGCCAACTCAAAAGCACTATAAGAGTTTCCAAGAAATATAGCAACATTGCTACTAGTTTTAAGGAGTGTATGTAACATTTTTCCCCTTTTCAAGACTTCCTTTCTAGTAATAGTTACCATGAAAGCCACACAGATGCGGCTCTGGATGATCTCCTTGTAAAGCTCCATGCTGGACCTCCGGCTGCTCTCATCATCTCCGACCACAATTCCCACCCAGCTCCAGCCAAAATGCTTCAGGAGGAGGACAATGGCTCTATGCTGCGTTCTCTCATCGGGAACCGTGCGGTAGAAGTAGGGGAAGAGACTCTTGTCACTGAATATGGGGTCCATCGCTCCGTAACTGATCTGAGGAGAAGAGATAGAAGTATGTGGGAGAGAGTAGTGATGCTCGAATGTGCCTCATCCACGAATTCGGCAATCCGCGTGGTTGCAAAAAAAATTATCCGCATTCGGCCCCGCCGCATGCGGATTTTCGTCCGCGTCCACCCAACCACGCGGATTTTCTGACGTGAATGGCGTAATCACGCATGGATTCCCGCCCGGAGGCAGATTTTCTTTAAACGTTAATAACAAAGCCCCCATACATGCTACAATCCCCCAAATTGCATGGATTATCGAGGTGATAAGGGGCAACATAACTTCAACATAAAAAATTCCCAAAAAATTATTTTATTTTTTTTAATGGCTTTTAAAGACAAATCACCACTGTAAATGTGGCTATTAATTGGTAATATGTGGTTTTAAAAAGGGATATACGCGTTAAGCAATCAAAGAGGTGAAGGCGAGTTCCAATGGCACTTGGCGGCGAAGGTGCCGCTGGAGGAGGATGAGTGGCTGACGCCAAAAAGGCCCCAGAGAGGTTTTTGTAAATTTTTTTTTTGCAGCAATTAGCAATGACATCGCAGCAGAGTTGTCAGTGGACACGGGCAGTGTGAACGCAGAGTGCAGTGGTGGTAGCGACTGAGTCAGGAGAAGGACTATGCGGCCGGTCAGTTCAGCAGCACAGAAGGACCACGGCAACATACTGGTAGTAGTAGTAGCAGCACAGCGTCATAGTGCTGGCCAAAAAATTAAATGCACCCGGTGACCCGGGCAGTGTGAACGCAGACAGAGTACATTGGTGGAAGCGATTGAGTCAGGAGGAGGAGGACAATGCAGGCGGTCAGTTCAGCAGCACAGAAGGACCATGGCAACATACTGGTGGTAGTAGTAGCAGCACAGCGTCATAGTGCTGGCCAAAAAATTAAATGCACCCAGTGACCCGGGCAGTGTGAACGCAGAGTGCAGCAGCGGGAAGCGACTGAGTCAGGAGGAGGAGGACAATGCGGGCGGTCAGTTCAGCAGCACAGAAGGACCATGGCAACATACTGGTGGTAGTAGTAGCAACACAGCGTCATAGTGCTGGCCAAAAAATTAAATGCACCCGGTGACCCGGGCAGTGTGAACGCAGACAGAGTACATTGGTGGAAGCGATTGAGTCAGGAGGAGGAGGACAATGCGGGCGGTCAGTTCAGCAGCACAGAAGGACCATGGCAACATACTGGTGGTAGTAGTAGTAGCACAGCGTCATAGTGCTGGCCAAAAAATTAAATGCACCCAGTGACACGGGCAGTGTGAACGCAGAGTGTAGTAGCGACTGAGTCAGGAGGACAAAGCGGGTGGTCAGTTCAGCAGCTCAGAAGGAGGATCATGGCAACTTACTGGTAGTAGTACCATAACACCAAAAAATTAACCAAGGTAGGCACTAGTCAGGTAGTAACTGTCTTTATAAAGGCAGGCATAATTAACAACAGCACATGCAGCAGCCACTTCATGTCCCCCTGTGTCCGACAATAGGGGCCAGGAACTCACCTTCCACCCAAGCCTGGTTGATTTTCAGGAAGGTGAGTTTGTCCACAGAGGCGTGGGAGAGCCGAGAGCGCTTCTCTTTGACCACGCCACCGGCAGCACTAAAGCATCTCTCTGAGAGGACACTGGAAGGAGGGCAGGATAGGAGTTCCAGGGCGTACTGGGAAAGCTCGCTCCAGATGTCCAGTCTCTTGACCCAGTACTCCAAGGGGTCCACGGGGCTGTCGGTGTCATTGAGCCCGCTGGATGACCCCATATAGTCAGACACCATGGTGGTCAGTCGTTGCTTGTGCTGGTTGGTGGTGGATGCTGTGGCACGCACCTCTGTTCTAGGCTGCTGCACTGCATACAGGCTCTTGCTTAGGCTCTTCAGGTCTCCGGGGCGCCAGTTGCTGCTGCTGGTGCTGGTGCTGGTGGTTGTTGTTGTGCTGCTAGTGGCAATGGCAGGCACCTCTTGCTGGCTTGGCAGAGCAGTTACAGTGGTGGTGGAAGGCTGGGGGAATGCTTCCAGTAGTCTGCGCACAAGGGCCTCCTTCAACTCCCTTGTGCGTTGCTCGGTGGTGGATGGAGTCATTAAGTCTCCCAGCTTCCCCTTCAGACGGGGATCAAGCATCAAGGTAATCCAGATGTCCTCCCTTGAACGCATCTGGATCACCCGGGGGTCCCTGCGAAGGCAGCGCAACATGTGCACAGCCATGGGAAACAAGTGGGCCCTGCCAGCAAGATCTTCCTCGTCCTCGCCATTGTCCCATAACGCATGCCTGTCCTCTTCCTGTGCCATGTCGTTGTCCTCCTCAAACTGCCATCCACGTACAACGCCTGCTGCACTCTGCTCCTCCTCCTCCACCTCATTTAGGTTAGGGACCTCCAACTCTTCCACTACCTGCTGTGAGCCCTCCTCTGAGCTGGACTGTGCTGCCATCTGCTCCTGTTCTTCCAACTGCTTCAGGGCTTCATCCCCACGCTCAATTAAATTGTCCATTGCCTGCTCCAGTAGACAAACCAAGGGCACCCACTGGCACACAGAGGCCCGCTCCTCACTGACCATCTTGGTTGCCTCCAGGAAGGGACTCAGCACCAGGCATACTTGCAGCATCAGTGTCCACTGAGTGGCAGTAATCATGGGACTTGCTGGTTGCTGGGGACACTTGGGTCTAGCATGTAGGCCCTAAGAGCCAGCCTGTGCTGACACAGCCGCTCCAACATGGCCAGAGTCGAATTCCAGTGAACTGGCATGCCGATGATCAGCTGGTGTTGTGGCCTTCCATACTGCTGCTGTAAGGTGGACAAGAGTGCAGAGGCAGTGGCTGACAGGCGGAAAAAGCGTACCACCGCCCGGGCATCCTGCAGCAGCTCGCTCATCCCCTGGTAGGTGCGCAAGAAGCGCTGCACCACAAGATTGAGCACGTGGGCCAAGCAGGGGATGTGCTGGAGGTTTCCCTGCTGCACTGCTGCCACCAGGTTGGCCCCGTTATCGGCTGCCACATACCCCACTTCCAGGCCTCTGGGGGTCAGCCACCTCCGCTCCTGCTTCCTGAGGGCGGCCAGGACGTTGGTGGCCGTAAGCCTCTCCTTCCCCAGGGTCACCAATTTTAAAAGGGCTTGGCAGTGCCGAGGCTTGGCGCTGCTGCTGCCGAGGCGGGCTTGCTTTCCGGGTGCAGAGGGAGTTTCGTGACAGGACCCTTCTGCATCCCCCCTGATCCCGCGTGGTGGCACCACTAACTGGGCTGATGCGCTCTTGTCCTCCCTCCCTTCCATCAGTGTCACCCAGTGGGCCGTAAAGGACAGGTAGCGACCTGTCCCAAATCTGCTACTCCACGAGTCCATGGTCACGTGGACCTGCTTGCCCACAGAGTAGTCCAGGGAACGGGCCACATTTTCCACCGCAAACTTGTGGAGTGCTGGGATCGCGCTCCTGCTGAAATAGTGGCGACTGGGGACTTGCCACTTGGGGATGCCAAATTGGAGCAGCGACCGCATGGCGCTCCCCTTCTGCACCAGGGAGTAGGGAAGCAGCTGTGATGCCATGGCCCGGGCCAGCAAGCCATTTAGTTTGCGGATCCACCTGTGGCTTGGAGGCAGAGGCTTGGTCAGACCCTGAAAGGTGTCGCTCAGCAGGGTCTGACGACGCTGGGATGCAGGGGAGACAGAGGAGAGAGACGAACACTGGCTGCCAGCCTCAATGTCTGTGTCCTGAGTAGGCGAGGTGGAAGAGCGCTTGCGTGCTACTACTGCTGCTGCTGTGGGGGATTCACGACCCTGAGGGAGGGATGATGCTGCTGCGCTGGTGGGCCTTCTGCTCTCAGGAACCCCTGCCAGCAGTGCCTGCTTCCTCTTAAAGTCCGCATACTCACGGCAGTGGCGGCTTCTCAGGTGGCCCTGGAGGGATGAGGTACCTATCTTGCTCAGACTTTTCCCACGGCTCAATCTTTTGCTGCATAACCTGCACACCGCATACCTTTTGTCATCAGTACATTCCTCAAAGCAATCCCACACTGGTGACTTTAATTTACTGCGGCCCCCACTAGCAGAGGGTGCAGCGGAACAATGTGTGGTAATAGTTGCCGGGGGTTGCATGGTGGTGGTGCCGGCCAGAGCCGGGACAAGGTCCTCCGGCACCCAAGGCTGAGACACCAAAGTGCGCCCCTCCATCCCTGCCACCCGAGCCATCAAACACTGATTGCTATTAGACTAAGAGGCGCCACAGGGCCCACAACCTCCCCAACACCTTAATATCTAGTTATCTGGCTTGCAGTCACTGCCATGTATCCCCTTTTCTTATTTCTTTCTGCTTTAAACACAATTAGGAATGAAAGCTGAATGAATTATGCGCCCCCTCTTACACTGCGCCCCGAGGCTGGAGCCTCTCCAGCCTATGCCTCGGCCCGGATCTGGTGCCGGCTGAAGCAGTGTCCTGTCTACTTCCTCCACGCCCACTGCTGCCGAATCGATGCCCCTGCCCCTGCCTGACATATGGCGATATCCTTGCCTAGGCCGAGGTGACTCGTCATCCTGCTCTGACCATTCTTCCACGGACTCAGCAGGCTGCACATAGTTAGGGTCCACAACGTCGTCATCATCAGCAGCATCATCATAATCCAGCTCTTCCTCTGACTCCCCCGCCTCCTCTTCTGTCCCTACATCCCCAGACACAGACCCCTCTTCTTCATCACCAGAACTCAACAACGCTTGTGATTGTGGCCCGATCTCAATCTCTGCCACATCAGTCCCCAGTAAGTCCTGAGCTTCTTGCATCAGCAGGTTCCCAGAAGCCGGACTGAGGGACAGAATGCTGTCATCCTGGGAGGGCTGCTGACCAGTGGGTGCTGGGGTGGATGTCACAACAAGCGTGGGACGTTGGCTGCTGCTGCTGCTTGGAGTGGTGCTCACAGTAGAGGTCTGGGAGGAAGTCATGATGTCCATGAGTACGTCAGGTTCCATTTGCTCAACCACCACACGGGGACCAGAAACTTTAAAATATTTGGACAATGGCGTCCGCTGACTCGGCCCAGGCTTTGCTGCCCCCCTTTCTGCTGCATCACGACCACGTACAGCTGGGCGTCCTCTCCCTGGACGTGGAGCAGTCCCAGAAGTGGCTGAGGCAATTGAACTCCCTTTGCTCTCACCCCGCGAAACCCTGCCAGACATGGTGCTAGTAATGAATCACTGGATGCAGTGGGCACAGTACAAGGTCACTGAAGGATGCATGGGCACAGAAGTGGGCACTGGATATACAACTAGGTCACTGAAGGATGCAGTGGGCACAGTACAAGGTCACTGAAGGATGCAGTGGGCACAGCAGTGGGCACTGTATATACAACTAGGCCACTGAAGGATGCAGTGGGCACAGTACAAGGTCACTGAAGGATGCAGTGGGCACAGCAGTGGGCACTAGATATACAACTAGGTCACTGAAGGATGCAGTGGGCACAGTACAAGGTCACTGAAGGATGCAGTGGGCACAGCAGTGGGCACTGGATATACAACTAGGTCACTGAAGGATGCAGTGGGCACAGTACAAGGTCACTGAAGGATGCAGTGGGCACAGCAGTGGGCACTGGATATACAACTAGGTCACTGAAGGATGCAGTGGGCACAGTACAAGGTCACTGAAGGATGCAGTGGGCACAGCAGTGGGCACTGGATATACAACTAGGTCACTGAAGGATGCAGTGGGCACAGTACAAGGTCACTGAAGGATGCAGTGGGCACAGCAGTGGGCACTGGATATACAACTAGGTCACTGAAGGATGCAGTGGGCACAGTACAAGGTCACTGAAGGATGCAGTGGGCACAGCAGTGGGCACTGGATATACAACTAGGTCACTGAAGGATGCAGTGGGCACAGTACAAGGTCACTGCAGGATGCAGTGGGCACAGCAGTGGGCACTGGATATACAACTAGGTCACTGAAGGATGCAGTGGGCACAGTACGAGGTCACTGAAGGATGCAGTGGGCACAGCAGTGGGCACTGGATATACAACTAGGTCACTGAAGGATGCAGTGGGCACAGTACAAGGTCACTGAAGGATGCAGTGGGCACAGCAGTGGGCACTGGATATACAACTAGGTCACTGAAGGATGCAGTGGGCACACAAGGATGTCACACTGTGTAATGAGATGCTTATATGCCAGCGAGCGAGCAGTGGGCACTGAGCACGGCACAAGGTCACTGACAGAATGAATGAACAGCGCTGGTAGAGAGTGGCGGCGCCAGCGGTGTGACTGGCTGCCTGCAAATAGTACAAGTGTATAACTGTCACTGGAATATACAAGTGAACACTGCAGCTGCACTAACCTGCCTGCCTGCACTACACACAGATAATCCCCACTCCTACTACACTGACTACACTGCAGCACTGAACCTGCCTGCACTACACACAGTTAAATAATCACTAGACTCCCACACTCCCACTACACTACACTGACTACAACTAACTACAGCAATCACTCACTGACTAGCTAACTGTGTACAGTATAAGAGCAGTGTTAGCAAAAAAAACGCTTTGTTTTTAACACAATAAATGCACTTGCTCAAACAACAATGGCCTGGAGATAATCCTCTCAGCACCACAGTCTAGCAAGGACAGAGCTTTTCCATCATGGCCGCCGCTTTATATTCAGGAGGGGAGGGCATAGCTCCCCTCCTGTGATTGGTTGCTAGGGCCTGGCTGGGGCCCTCTGATTGGCCTGCAATGTGTCACTTCCGCATAATTTGACGCATTTCCGCTAACCACGACTTCAGCGCCGGGTTTCACGAGTGTGAATGCGGTGAGCACCACTGGGAGAGAGGATAATTAAAGATGACAACAGAGACAAAACATAAATCAGTATAGCACAACTACACTCTTCTCAATAATTAGGGAAGGTCACATAGTCACACCTTTAAGCAGAACTTCAGAAGTCCAGAGGAATGTTTTATATAGATAGGTCAGTCTCCTAAAAGAAGAGTTTAAAACTGATTCCTGAATGCTTTTATTTGTAATGCTTATACAATTTTATTAAAATAAGATTTGGAGGAGAATTTACTTCAACTTCTTTGGTGCCATTAACAGCGTTTCTTCAGGCTATCTTTCAGAATCAGCTTTAACCTCCCTGGCAGTAAGCCCGTCCTGAGCTCGGCCTTGGAGAGATGAGCTGCGAGCCATAATCCCGAGCTCAGGTCGGGCTAGGGAATTCCCTGCTGCTAAGGAGTCCCGCGTACGATCGCTGCTGTGCAGCAGGACTCCAGCATCTCCCCCGGCTCTCCCCGGCCTGTCCCAGTGTGTTGCTGGCCGCCTGGATCCCCATAGCCCCACTCTTCTTCTGGGGACCCGGCAGCCAATCAGAGTGCGGGGAGACGTCACGGGCCGGGGCAGGACAACATTTTTAAAGTGGCCCTGAAGAGTCGCACAGGGCAGAAGAACAAAACAAAACAAAAAAGCGATCTGCATGTGTTTTTTCATATATACTGCATATATATGAATATACTGTGTGTGTATATATATATATATTGTAGCGGTTTCCCCTAGCAACGGGGATGGGAAAGTTCATAGACGAGACAGCAGGCTTCCAATTTTGTAAAAGTCAGGCTCCTGCCTGGTTTATTTTTGAAAATAAACAGTTGCCAAAAAATACAAACAGCAAAACAAAAACCTTGCTCGGCTGAGCAACTACCTGTCCCACTTTTAGTCCCTAACTGACTACACATAAACAGGGTTTCAATAAGACAGTCCAGCAAATGGCAACTTACATTTAGACATGCAAAGATTAGTTTTTCCTCCATGCGTGAGAGCTCTGTTCCCTCCAGAGTTTAGGAACCAAGTGAGCTCTCTCCTGGTCAGCCTGGCTGACTTTTATACAGCACCTGTGCTCCACCCTGCACAGGTGTAAAACCCGGGCTGGGCCAGATGGCCAGGGAACCCACCCACTCTCCCCTGGCCAACTCCAGGACCCTAAACCGGCTCTTGAAAGAGCCTATTTTACTCATGCAGTTTTTTTTTTTGTTTTTTTTTTTTCCCTGGAGCTTTATCTAACCCAATACCTCAAACGAGGTGGCACATATATTCCATCCACAACCTTCTCTTGCAAGGCAACTGACACCCTATCACATATCCCCCCCCTCTGTTCGAACCCGTGGGGTCGGACACTGTTTGCGACCATACAGTGTGTCCTTGATAAGGCATCCGCATTACCTTGCAATTTCCCTGCACGATGTTCAATGATGAAAGTGAAATTCTGAAGGGATAGGAACCATCTGGTAACCCTAGCATTTCTTTCTTTGGCCTGGGACATCCAGGTCAGGGGTGAGTGATCAGTGATGAGCCTGAACTTCCGCCCTAACAGATAGTATCGTAGAGATTCCAGTGCCCATTTAATCGCCAAACACTCTCGCTCCACGATGCTATAGTTCTTCTCAGCAGGTGTCAACTTTCGGCTCAAATAAACCACTGGGTGCTCCTCACCTCTGACCAACTGTGACAGGACCGCCCCCAAGCCCACACTTGAAGCATCCGTTTGCACTATAAACTGGCTTTTAAAATTTGGGGCGATTAACACCGGTTGATTACAAAGAGCTAATTTCAGCTCTTGAAATGCTCTTTCCGCTTCAGGATTCCATTTCCCCATTACTGACTCCTTCCCTTTTGTTAAGTCTGTTAATGGGGCTGCTGTAGTGGCAAAATTCGGGATAAACTTCCGATAGTACCCTATCATGCCAAGAAACATCCTCACCTGTTTTTTTGTGGTTGGCCTAGGCCAGTCTTTGATAGCTTCCACTTTGTTTAGCTGTGGCTTTATGAGACCCCGCCCAATTATGTGTCCAAGGTAACGGGCCTCCTCTAATCCTATCGTGCATTTCTTTGGGTTGGCGGTTAACCCTGCCTGTCTTATTGAATTTACCACCGCCTGAAGTTTATGGAGATGACTTTCCCAGTCCATGCTAAACACGACCACATCATCCAAATATGCTGCTGCAAAATGCTGATGTGGGCGCAATATCTCATCCATCATACGCTGAAATGTTGCAGGGGCTCCCTGCAATCCAAAGGGCATGCGTATATACTGGAATAGGCCATAAGGGGTGGAGAACGCAGTCTTCTTTCTAGCTTTATTTGTTAACGGGACCTGCCAGTAACCCCTAGTAAGATCCAGAGTTGTAATATATCTTGCTGGTCCTAATCTCTCAGTCAGCTCATCAATTCTCGGCATCGGGTAGGCATCGAATTTTGACACTGCATTTAACTTACGGAAATCATTACAAAATCTCAGGGACCCATCTGGTTTTGGGACTAAAACAATGGGGCTACTCCACTCACTCGTAGACCTTTCAATGACTCCCAATTCTAGCATTTTTTCAACCTCTTTTTTTACAGCCTGCCTGCGAGCTTCTGGAATTCTATAGGGCTTTAGGCGAACGCGAACTTTGTCATCCGTAATAATGTCATGTTTGATAATGGAGGTACAACCTGGTAACTCTGAAAACACATCGGCATTCCTTTGTAAAAATTCTCTGACCTCCTGCTTTTGGACGCTGGACAGTGAATCTGCAATTTTTACCTCTCGCACCCCCTCCTGGATGGTGGAATGCACCTGCACAGTGGCTGACATAACCTCTCTATCTTTCCACGGCTTTATCAGATTGACATGGTAAATTTGCTCTTTCTTTCGTTTATCTGGCTGGTAAACTTTATAGTTAACTTCACTCACTTTCTCGCGAATTTCATACGGCCCCTGCCACTTTGCCAAGAATTTGCTTTCCACAGTGGGAATCAAGACCAACACACGATCCCCAGGGTTGAAAGACCTCACCTTGGCTGATCGGTTGTAAACCCGACTTTGGGCTTCTTGTGCTCGTTGCATGTGTTCCCGAACGACTGGCATAACAGCAGAGATCCTATCTTGCATGCTAGATACGTGTTCAATTACGCTCTTGTGGGGAGTGGATTCTTGTTCCCACGATTCTTTCGCAATGTCAAGAAGTCCCCGAGGACGTCTCCCGTACACTAGTTCAAACGGAGAAAACCCCGTAGAGGACTGGGGAACTTCTCTAACCGCAAACATGAGATATGGTAGAAGACAGTCCCAATCTCTACCATCTTTTTCTACAACTTTCTTTAACATCCCTTTTAGAGTCTTGTTAAATCGCTCCACCAGCCCATCGGTCTGTGGATGGTAGACCGATGTGCGGAGCTGCTTTATTCCCAGAAGTCTGCACAACTCCTTCATGATTTTTGACATAAAGGGGGTTCCCTGATCCGTGAGGATCTCCTTTGGTATACCAGTGCGGGAGAACACATGCATTAACTCTTTTGCAATGGTCTTAGAGGCCATGTTTCTTAACGGGATTGCCTCAGGGTAGCGTGTAGCGTAATCTAAGATCACAAGAATGTATTGGTGACCCCTGGCTGACTTACCAAGGGGCCCAACCAGATCCATTGCCATCCGCTCAAAAGGTATATCAATAATAGGCAAGGGAACCAGAGGGCCTCGGAAGTGAGCCATCGGGGCCGTCAATTGGCAGTCTGGGCAAGATTCACAAAATCTCTTTACATCGGCAAAGACACCTGGCCAATAGAACCTCTGCAAGACCCGTTGCTGAGTCTTCTCGGCCCCGAGGTGACCCCCCAGGACATGCTTATGAGCTAGGTCTAACACCGTTTTGCGAAAGGGTTGGGGCACTACCAACTGCTCGACCAGGCTTTCTCTCTCCTGGTTCATTCGGTACAATAGGTCATTTACCACCACAAAATGAGGAAATGCATTTTCCGTCTCAGACCCCTGAGGTGTACCATCAATCATAATGACATTTTCCCAGGCCCTAGTCAGGGTGGGATCCCTCAGCTGGGCTGTCCCAAAGTTATCTCTGGAGACCTCCAAATCCCGCATCGCAGGCTCTATGGAAGGCTCCAGAGGAACTTCGGGTTCACCTGCAAACACAGTCAAAGGAGAAATATCAGCTTCATTGCCATTGGCACCCAGATTACTCAAAATCTCCCTGGGTACCTCATTTTCAGGGGTACAGTTCTCTGAGTCCTTGTTAGGAGATGAAGTTCGGGATTCTTTACCCCTCCATAATTCCCAGAAATGTGGAAAGTCTCTTCCCAGAATTACGCTATGCAACAGCACTGAGGACACACCCACCTCATGGCAAACAGTTCCACAATCAGTTTCAAAAGTCACAAAAGCAGTGGGATAACTTTTAGAGTCACCATGTATGCAAATGACCCCAATGCGGGGTTCATTAAGCTGATCAGAGTTCACCAGTTTAGCATGCACTAGAGTCACTAAACTGCCTGAATCTAGCAACGCATGAACAAATCTTCCATTAATTTTCACAACTGACATGTGTAAGTCAGTATCAACAGTACATACCGGCCGGGCAAAGAGGGACATCTTTCGAGCGTAGTCACACTCCATAGCCTCCGCAGGTAAGGGACACCGAGCCGCAATATGACCCCATTCATTGCATCTCCAACACTGTATGAGGTTGCGTACTCCCGAGGGAAAGTTTGTACTGCCTTTAATTTCATCTTTGGGTTTCTCACCATACTGTCTGTCACCTCCGGGTTCCCGGGGAGCAGCCCTCCTTCCACCAGCTAGGTGAGGGACTCGCCTCTGCAGGGTAGCCTCCTTTGCTGGAGACCAGGCTAGGAAATCCTCCGCAGCAACGAAGCGCTCAATCATCTCGACCAGGTCGTTGGCTGATGTTGGATCGGCATGGCTCACCCACTTACGCAGTTTAGGAGGCAGAGATCTGAGGAACTGATCCATAGTGACCCTCTCCACAATCTGGGCAGGTGTAAGGGTCTCGGGCTGTAACCACTTTTTCACCAGATAAACCAGGTCATGCATCTGTGATCGTGGTGACACTTCAGGGCGGTAAGTCCACTTATGCACACGCTGGGCCCGTACAGCGGGAGTGACGCCCAGTCGGCGAAGTATCTCTGCTTTTAGTTTCTCATAACTTTTAGCATCCTCTGGGGCCAAGTCAAAGTATGCTTTCTGAGAGTCCCCACTTAGGAAAGGCGCCATCAGTCCAGCCCACTCAGCTGTAGGCCAGGCCTCCCTCTCTGCAGTCCGTTCAAAGGTATGGAGGAAGGCCTCCACATCATCGTGTGGTGTCATCTTTTGAAGAAAGTGGCTGGCTCGAATGGATCCCGTGTTGCTGCGAGAATCCGGGTTCCCCTCCCTGGTGCGTTGTGCCAACTGCTGCACCACCTCTGTAAGGGTTTTACGATCCTCTTCCACAGCTGTGGCCACGTCAGATAGTTGTGCGGCCAACAGTCGGTTAGCCTCTTGCTGGGCTTCATTAGCCTGTTGCTGTGCTGCGACCGACTGCAACAACTGGGCGTTGGTCTCTCTTTGGCCTGCATTAGCCTGTTGCTGTGCTGCGTTAGCGATCAACAGTTGTTTGAGAACGTCCTCCATGTCTGAGGATCAAAATTTTTCAGCCTCCTCTTAAGTTTGAAAATTGGAGCCTTTCCCTTTTAAGACTTGGCTGCAGTACTTGCTGTCTCGCTTGCCCGCATCCTCCACCAATTGTAGCGGTTTCCCCTAGCAACGGGGATGGGAAAGTTCATAGACGAGACAGCAGGCTTCCAATTTTGTAAAAGTCAGGCTCCTGCCTGGTTTATTTTTGAAAATAAACAGTTGCCAAAAAATACAAACAGCAAAACAAAAACCTTGCTCGGCTGAGCAACTACCTGTCTCACTTTTAGTCCCTAACTGACTACACATAAACAGGGTTTCAATAAGACAGTCCAGCAAATGGCAACTTACATTTAGACATGCAAAGATTAGTTTTTCCTCCATGCGTGAGAGCTCTGTTCCCTCCAGAGTTTAGGAACCAAGTGAGCTCTCTCCTGGTCAGCCTGGCTGACTTTTATACAGCACCTGTGCTCCACCCTGCACAGGTGTAAAACCCGGGCTGGGCCAGATGGCCAGGGAACCCACCCACTCTCCCCTGGCCAACTCCAGGACCCTAAACCGGCTCTTGAAAGAGCCTATTTTACTCATGCAGTTTTTTTTTTTTTTTTTCCCTGGAGCTTTATCTAACCCAATACCTCAAACGAGGTGGCACATATATTCCATCCACAACCTTCTCTTGCAAGGCAACTGACACCCTATCACAATATATATATATATATATATATATACATATATATATATATATATATCGTATTTTTTTTCCCAAAAGTGGGGAGAAAAAGTTACTGCGTCTTATAGTCCAAATGTAACAATATACCTCTCCGGGAGGTGTTCCATCGCAGCATAGCAGCAGCACGTGCGCCGCAGGTCATAAGAGGGCGCCGTGCGCCGGGGTCATGTAGTGAGTCAATAAGGAAGCAGTACAGAGGTCTCTGTCGGACGCTGACAGTATGGTGGCGGAAGATGTCCCGCTGTGCCCTGATTACACTGACGCGCGGCTCATGCGGGGACAAAAAGAAAGAAGAGGTGCATGCATAAGCTATGTTATTAGGACCTACTGCCATGCCTCTCGGGTAGTTAACAACGATCACGCTGCTGCTGGAGCCGCTCCGGGGATAACACACAGGCATTGCAGATGATAGCACTGCCGCCGCTCCGGGGACAAGCTTGGAGAATGGACACGGCATACAGATCATTGCAGCAGCTGCTGCTATGCTGCGATGGAACACCGCCAGATAACTCTGCTGCCACGAACCTCATCATGATGGGTGAGCTCTCAGTTTAATTGTAATGGTTAATTAATGTAGCTAGGTTGGGGCAGGGGGAGGTGACAGGGGTTTGTGTAGTGAAGTGTAGTGTAGTGTAGCTGGCTGGGTGGGTGGGTACATCAGGGGCTAGTGAAGTGTAGCTGGGGGTGAGGCATCAGTTGTTATTGTAGTTGGTGGGGGCAGAAATGGTTAGTGTAGCTGGCCAGTATAACTCAGATACAAACATCTTAGGGGGAGGTTAAAGGTCTGTAGGAGACTCCTGGACCATGGATGCACCTAGATTTAGTATTTTTTTTATTATTTCCTGGTTTTTGCCCTTTAAACCTGGGTGCGTCTTATAGTCCGGAGCGTCTTTTAGTCCGAAATATATATATATATATATATATATATATATATATATATATATACTTACACACTGTATATATATATATATATATATATATATATATATATATATATATATATATATATATATACAGTGGCTTGCAAAAGTATTCGGCCCCCTTGAAGCTTTCCACATTTTGTCACATTACTGCCACAAACATGAATCAATTTTATTGGAATTCCATGTGAAAAACCAGTACAAAGTGGTGTACGTGAGACGTGGAATGAAAATCATACATAATTCCAAACATTTTTTACAAATCAATAACTGCAAAGTGGGATGTGCGTAATTATTCAGCCCCCTTTGGTCTGAGTGCAGTCAGTTGCCCATAGACATTGCCTGATGAGTGCTAATGACTAAACAGAGTGCACCTGTGTGTAATCTAATGTCAGTACAAATACAGCTGCTCTGTGACGGCCTCAGAGGTTGTCTAAGAGAATATTAGGAGCAACAACACCATGAAGTCCAAAGAACACACCAGACAGGTCAGGGATAAAGTTATTGAGAAATTCGAAGCAGGCTTAGGCTACAAAAAGATTTCCAAAGCCTTGAACATCCTACGGAGCACTGTTCAAGCGATCATTCAGAAATGGAAGGAGTATGGCACAACTGTAAACCTACCAAGACAAGGCCATCCACCTAAACTCACAGGCCGAACAAGGAGAGCGCTGATCAGAAATGCAATCAAGAGGCCCATGGTGACTCTGGACGAGCTGCAGAGATCTACAGCTCAGGTGGGAGACTCTGTCCATAGGACAACTATTAGTCATGCACTGCACAAAGTTGGCTTTTATGGAAGAGTGGCAAGAAGAAAGCCATTGTTAACAGAAAAGCATAAGACGTCCCGTTTGCAGTTTGCCACAAGCCATGTGGGGGACACAGCAACCATGTGGAAGAAGGTGCTCTGGTCAGATGAGACCAAAATGGAACTTTTTGGCCAAAATGCAAAACGCCATGTGTGGCAGAAAACTAACACTGCACATCACTCTGAACACACCATCCCCGCTGTCAAATATGGTGGTGGCAGCATCATGCTCTGGGGGTTACATAGTTACATAGTTATTTTGGTTGAAAAAAGACATATGTCCATCGAGTTCAACCAGTACAAAGTACAACTCCAGCCCGTCCCCCACATACCCCTGTTGATCCAGAGAAAGGCGAAAAAAACCCCACAAGGCATGGTCCAATTAGCCCCAAAAGGGAAAAATTCCTTCCTGACTCCAGATGGCAATCAGATAAAATCCCTGGATCAACATCATTAGGCATAACCTAGTAATTGTAGCCATGGATGTCTTTCAACGCAAGGAAAGCATCTAAGCCCCCTTTAAATGCAGGTATAGAGTTTGCCATAACGACTTCCTGTGGCAATGCATTCCACATCTTAATCACTCTTACTGTAAAGAACCCTTTCCTAAATAAATGGCTAAAACGTTTTTCCTCCATGCGCAGCTCATGTCCTCTAGTCCTTTGAGAAGGCCTAGGGACAAAAAGCTCATCCGCCAAGCTATTATATTGCCCTCTGATGTATTTATACATGTTAATTAGATCCCCTCTAAGGCGTCTTTTCTCTAGACTAAATAAACCCAGTTTACCTAACCTTTCTTGGTAAGTGAGACCTTCCATCCCACGTATCAATTTTGTAGCTCGTCTCTGCACCTGCTCTAAAACTGCAATATCTTTTTTGTAATGTGGTGCCCAGAACTGAATTCCATATTCCAGATGTGGCCTTACTAGAGAGTTAAACAGGGGCAATATTATGCTAGCATCTCAAGTTTTTATTTCCCTTTTAATGCATCCCAAAATTTTGTTAGCTTTAGCTGCAGCGGCTTGGCATTGAGTACGATTATTTAACTTGTTTTCGCTGAGTACTCCTAAGTCCTTCTCCAAGTTTGATATTCCCAACTGTATCCCATTTATTTTGTATGGTGCTAGACCATTGGTATGACCAAAATGCATGACTTTACATTTGTCAACATTGAATTTCATCTGCCATGTATGTGCCCATATAGCCATCCTATCCAGATCCTGTTGCAATATGACACTATCTTCCTGAGAGTTGATGATTCTGCACAATTTTGTATCATCTGCAAAAATAGCAACATTGCTCACTACTGCATCTACTAGGTCATTAATACATAAATTGAAGAGCACTGGACCCAGTACAGACCCCTGTGGGACCCCACTGCTAACAGTCTCCCATTTTGAGTACGATCCATTGACCACAACTCTTTGTTTTCTGTCCATTAGCCAGTTCCCTATCCATGCACACAAACTCTTCCCCAGTCCTTGCATCCTCAACTTTTGCACCAGACTTCTGTGGGGAACAGTGTCGAAGGCCTTTGCAAAGTCCAAGTATATTACATCTACAGCATTCCCAATATCCATATTAGCATTCACTACCTCATAAAAGCTAAGCATGTTAGTCAAATAGGACCTGTCTTTAGTAAACCCATGTTGATGCTGAGAAATAAGATTATTTTCTACTATGAAGTCATGTATAGTATCTCTTAGTAACCCCTCAAATAGTTTGCATACAACTGATGTTAAGCTTACAGGTCTATAATTTCCTGGATCAGATTTTTTGCCCTTCTTAAATAATGGGAAAACGTGGGCTGTACGCCAATCCACTGGGACTCTGCTAGTTGCAAGAGAGTCACAAAAGATAAGATAAAGGGGCTTAGCTATAACTGAACTTAATTCTCTTAGGACCCGAGGATGCATGCCATCCGGGCCAGGTGCCTTGTCTATTTTTAATTTATTTAGTCTTGCCTTTACTTCTTCCTGCGTTAAGTATTTAATATTACAGTTAGAAGATTGAGACTCTTCTGCCTCTGTAATTTGCAACAGTGCTGTTTCCTTTGTGAAGACAGAAGCAAAGAAAGCATTTAATAACTCTGCCTTATCTTGGTCATCCTCCATTGAGTTCCCACCCTCATCCTTTAGGATTCCTATACAGTCAACCTTTCTTTTTTTAGAGTTGATGTATAGTTGTCCCAAGGACCAGTATAGTTGTCCCAAGGACCAGTATAGGTTGCTTCTCTTCAGCAGGGACAGGGAAGCTGGTCAGAGTTGATGGGAATATGGATGGAGCCAAATACAGGGCAATCTTGGAAGAAAACCTCTTGGGGTCTGCAAAAGACTTGAGAAGGCTGTTCACCTTCCAGCAGGACAACAACTCTAAACATAAAGCCAGGGCAACAATGGAATGGTTTAAAACAGTGCTGTCCAACTTCACAGGCATGGAGGGCCACATATTTTTCAGCGTACATGGTGGAGGGCCGACTCCCCTCCCCCTGACCCCGCCCCACCACACCCCCAACTCCGCCCCCAGACTGTCCACCACCCCAAGAGGGTTAAAAACACAATCTGCCAGCAATTTTGCACAAAATACACATAATCTGTCAGTAGTCAGTATAGTTGCCCCCCAGTATAGGTATCCAGCATAGTTGCTCCCAGGGCCAGTATAGTTAGCCAGCATAGTTGCTCCCAGACCCAGAATAGGTAGCCAGTATAGTTGCCCCCAGGACCAGTATAGGAATCCAGTATAGTTACTCCAAGGCCCTGTAAAGGTATCCAGCATAGTTGCTCCCAGGACCAGTATAGGTAGCCGGTATAGTTGCCCCCAGGACCAGTATAGGTAGCCAGTATAGTTGCTCCCAGGACCAGTATAGGTAGCCGGTATAGTTACTCCAAGGCCCAGTATAGGTAGCCGGTATAGTTACTCCAAGGCCTAGTATAGGTATACAGTATAGTTGCTCCCAGACCCAGTATAGGTAGCCAGTATAGTTGTCCCAAGGACCAGTATAGGTAGCCAGTATAGTTGCTCCCAGGCCCAGTATAGGTAGCCAGCAGTGGCGGCTCCAGCTTCAGATTTTTGGGGGGGCTCAAGAGGGGCACAATGGCTGGCAGGCGGGGCTCATGGGGGGAATTTGCGGCGCGCGAAGCGCGCCGCGGCGACCATGTGGGCGTGGTCATGACATCATGTGGGAGGGGCTAACTAATGTATTTGTACCAGCTAATGTAGTTGCATAAAAAAAATATAAAGTAAATGCACATAATGACAGACAGCGTTTCCCCAGCAAATGCACGTAATGACAGACAGGGTTTTTCCAGTAAATGCATGTAATAAGAGACAGCGTTTCACCAGTAAATGCACGTAATGACAGACAGCCTTTCACCAGTAAATGCATGTAAGGAGGGACAGCGTTTCCCCAGACAGCATTTCACCAGTAAATGCACGTAATGAGCGTATTGTGAGCTGGGGAGATCCCAAGCACATGACACCCATGTCCCCTCCAGCACAAAACCCCTGTACTCCCAGAAAATCACACCCCTGTCCTCTCCAGAACATGCCAATACTGTCCCTCTCAGCACATCACACCCCAGTCCCCTCCAGCACATCACACCCCAGTCCCCTCCAGCACCTCACTTCACTGTCCCCTCCAGCACATCACACACCTGTCCCCTCCAGTACATCACACACCTGTCCCTCTGTAACCCCAGCAGCACATCTCATTCCTCCCTCTAGCACTGACCCCATCCTTCAGCCCAGGACCCCAGAGCAGCTGGTACTTGAGTGGCAGCAAGAGAAGTATGTGGCTCCCATGGTCCTGGGTCCGTCTGGGGGGTGTGGAGGAGGAAGAAGCCATCTACTGCTGTTGCATTTCTGCTTAAATATACCCCCCACCCTCATTCTCCCCTGTGGTGGTGCTGCTGCTGACGCTAACACACCTCAGATTGGCGGCGAGCAGGATATAAGAGTCAGCCAGAACAGCGCATTGCAGCCACGCGGTGAAATCAAATGCAGGAAGTGATATCATCGGTCACGTCCAGCATTTAAAGTCCACCGTGCGGCTGCTATGCGCTGGTCTGGCTGATTCCTATCTACTGCTCGCCGCCGATCTGAGGTGTGTTAGCGTCAGCAGCAGCACCACCACAGGGGAGAATAAGGGGCAGGTGCGTTGTCAGCATCCCAAAAGATTCGGGGCACTTCTGGGCACCAATAAAAAGAAACCGTGTGACATGCTGTGGTGTTTGTGGGCATGGCAATGACAGGTTATATGTCACCACAACAAAAAAAATAAGGCTAGAAGTCTCAGAGCTAGTCTACTTTAGGAGACCCAGCAGGAAACCTCATAGGGAACAACTCTCCAATCACAGCACCCTTTACCCCACAGAGCATTGTGATTGGCTGAACAACGTGGGCGTAGTTTATTACAACCTATCTGAAACCTACAAGTTCAAGAGCATGCCATCCACCCAATCACGTTAGCTAGATTTCCTGCTGGGTCCCCTAAAGTAGATTAGCTCCGAAGTCTCCTATAGAATCTTCCCACATAACAGCCAAAATATCTCACACATAGCAATTTTTAGGCAGCAAATCCCCCATTTAGCAGCTAGGCACTACATCTACCACATAGTAATACAGCTGCATATGTCCCACATAGTACAGTAATTAGGCATCCATCACATAGCAATAGGACTGCATGTATCCCCCATTTATACCCCTGCATGGCAGTTAGGCAGCATAACCCTCTGCACAGTAGTAAGGTAGCAGATGGATAGTAGGAAGTAGGATAGTAGGAAGTAGAAAGGTAGCAGATGGATAGTAGGAAGTAGAAAGGTAGCAGAGCACACAGCAATTAGTGACACATACCACTTAATAGGTAGACGTTTCCCATATAGCAATTAGGCACCCTGATTTTGCACCATATCATTCATATAATAGGCAACAGGTTAGCTATTAAGCAGTCAGGTAAAGTGCATTATTTTCAGTGTATGGTGAAGATGTGTGACTCCCTTCCCTGCACAGCAGAGTAACATGCTAAGAGACATTTACTTGGTGATCTGTTATCCTAATGTATGCCCAGAATCCCTGCTTGCTTTCACAGTGTCTATCCTGCTGCTGCTTCTCCCTGGATGTCAGACTCACACTAGTCACTAGTAATCCCTTCCTGCCTGCTTCTCTCCCTGGTGTCAGCTATCAGACATCCATGATCTGCCCTTTAGTCCACTGGTGGTGTGAGTGAAGTCGTGGGGGAGAAACACTCACAGACACCGCTGATTTCTGACTACTGCAGCATCAGACATTCCTCCAGCCTCCTGCTTCTCCTCCTCTCTTCTTCAATTCTTCTTAGCTTTTCAAACACCCGCACTCCCTGTCAGCTGAAACTGTATCCTTCCGCCCTGCAGCTGCAAAATCCTGTATCCTTACGCCTTTGACTCAGCTAGTGTAAATATGCAGCGATCGGGACTATTTTGTACAGTGGAAATGCCCGTTCGGGGCACAGTCGGGCTGATACCGGCACGTGCTACAAATAAATTGAGCTTAACAACGACACTGATGAGGGCAGAACATTTAAGCAGCAGCAGCATGAGGGAAAGATTTTTTTTTAAAGTACACTCAGCTCTGGGGGGGGCTTTGGGGGAGGCTTACAGTTTGTCAGCTGGGGCTTCAGCCCCGGCAAGCCCCAGTGTAGCGCCGCCCCTGGTAGCCAGTATAGTTGCCCCCAGGACCAGTATAGGTAGCCAGTATAGTTACTCCAAGGCCCAGTATAGGTAGCCGGTATAGTTGCTCCCAGGCCCAGTATAGGTAGCCAGTATAGTTGCTCCCAGACCCAGTATAGGTAGCCAGTATATTTGTCCCAAAGACCAGTATAGTTGCTCCCAGGCCCAGTATAGGTAGCCAGTATAGTTGCCCCCAGGACCAGTATAGTTAGTCCAAGGCCCAGTATAGGTAGCCAGAATAGTTGCCCCCATGCCTAGTATAGTTGCTCCATGCCTACTATAGGTAGTTTTTGCAGGGAAGAGGAGAAAAATCGGCACTAGATGCTGACTTGGCAGGCCAGGAGCTGCAGGTGCTATATCCACTGTGCCTCCAGTAAGTATTATATCCAGGCAAAAACAAGTAAGATTCTCCGGGCACCAGATGGATTTGCAAGTCACCTTTAATGAACTCCCAGCACCTTCATAGATAAGCCTAAGGCTTAGAATTGTTGTATGTATCTATGAAGGTGCTGGGAGTTGTTTTTGCCTGCCTACTATAGGTAGCCAGTATATTTGCCCCCTATGTCCAGTATAGTTGCCCCATGCCTAGTATAGGTAGCCAGTATATTTGCCCCCTATGTCCAGTATAATTGCCCCATGCCTAATATAGGTAGCCAGTTTAGTTGCCCCAGTACAGTTAGCCAGCCCAGATAGGTAGCCCCCTCCCTGCGGCCGCCAATAATCTTACCTTTGGATCAGCAGCCGTTTCCTCTTTAACTGTCTCTGACCTCTTGCATGCCGCCACCCGCCGCAACTCACAGACCTCAGATCAGAGCATCTAAGTGGTAAGTTTCCCTTGCTGTTGGTCGCCAGAGTGCCCGCTGTCTCACCTCTCTGGCGTGCTGCAGGCACGGACACAGAATGCGGAATCGAGCGAGGCTCTGCTGAGAAATGCGCTCAGCAACGTCTAAATGGGGGCGGAAATGTATCTGTGCTGTCCCTTTTCTCTGCCTCCGTCGCTCCCACACCAATCAGTGCACCGCACACGTCCTCTGGCAGTAATTACTGTATTTTTTGGTCTATAAGACTCACTTTTTCTCCCCCAAATGTGGGGGTAAAAAGTCAGTGTGTTTTATGGTCCGAAGGTGTCCCCCATAAGTGTCCTCTCTGTCTTCCATTGCTGCCCTGTGTCTCTGGTGTCCTCCTGTCTCCTCTCTAGCCGGTGTCCCCTGTGTCTCACTCTCAATGGCCCTGTGACATCCTTTGTCTGGTTCTTCCCATGCATCTCTGGCAAAGGGGAAAAGATGTGACACAGGAGGACACTAGGGGGGCACAAAGGGGACACAGGGGGGCCGGTGAGACACAGGCAGACACAAGGGACACCAGCCAGAGGGGAGACAGGGGGGCACAGGGGGCAGATAGGACACATGGGGACGAAATAATTGGGGGGAAAACATCTACAAGATGCCCCTGGACCATAGACGCACCATGTTAAATATATATATACATATACAGTATATATATATATATATATATATATATATATATATATATATATATATATATAGTGGAGGAAATAATTATTTGACCCCTCACTGATTTTGTAAGTTTGTCCAATGACAAAGAAATGAAAAGTCTCAGAACAGTATCATTTCAATGGTAGGTTTATTTTAACAGTGGCAGATAGCACATCAAAAGGAAAATCGAAAAAATAACCTTAAATAAAAGATAGCAACTGATTTGCATTTCATTGAGTGAAATACGTTTTTGAACCCTCTAACAATAAAAGACTTAATACTTAGTGGAAAAACCCTTGTTTGCAAGCACAGAGGTCAAACGTTTCTTGTAATTGATGACTAAGTTTGCACACATTTTAGGAGGAATGTTGGTCCACTCCTCTTTGCAGATCATCTCTAAATCCCTAAGGTTTCGAGGCTGTCTCTGTGCAACTCTGAGCTTGAGCTCCCTCCATAGGTTTTCTATTGGATTAAGGTCCGGAGACTGACTAGGCCACTCCATGACCTTAATGTGCTTCTTCTTGAGCCACTCCTTTGTTGCCTTTGCTGTATGTTTTGGGTCATTGTCGTGCTGGAACACCCATCCACGACCCATTTTCAGTTTCCTGGCAGAGGGAAGGAGGTTGTCATTCAGGATTTTACGATACATGGCTCCGTCCATTTTCCCGTTAATGCGATTAAGTTGTCCTGTGCCCTTAGCAGAAAAACACCCCCAAAGCAAAATGTTTCCACCCCCATGCTTGACGGTGGGGACGGTGTTTTGGGGGTCATAGGCAGCATTTTTCTTCCTCCAAACACAGCGAGTTGAGTTAATGCCAAAGAGCTCTATTTTGGTCTCCTCAGACCAGAGCACCTTCTCCCAGTCACTCACAGAATCATTCAGGTGTTCATTGGCAAACTTCAGACGGGCCTGCACATGTGCCTTCTTGAGCAGGGGGACCTTGCGAGCCCTGCAGGATTTTAATCCATTGCGGTGTAATGTGTTTCCAATGGTTTTCTTGGTGACTGTGGTCCCTGCTAATTTGAGGTCATTTACTAACTCCTCCCGTGTAGTTCTAGGATGCTTTTTCACCTTTCTCAGAACCATTGAGACCCCACGAGGTGAGATCTTGCGTGGAGCCCCAGAGAGAGGTCGATTGATGGTCATTTTGTGCTCCTTCCATTTTCGAAACAATCGCTCCAACAGTTGTCACCTTCTCTCCCAGCTTCTTGCTAATGTTATTGTAGCCCATTCCAGCCTTGTGCAGGTCTACAATTTTGTCTCTGACATCCTTGGACAGCTCTTTGGTCTTTCCCATGTTGGAGAGTTTGGAGTCTGCTTGATTGATTGATTCTGTGGACAGGTGTCTTTTATACAGGTGACTAGTTAAGACAGGTGTCCTTAATGAGGGTGACTAATTGAGTAGAAGTGTCTAACCACTCTGTGGGAGCCAGAACTCTTAATGGTTGGTAGGGGTTCAAAAACGTATTTCACTCAATGAATTGCAAATCAGTTGCTATCTTTTATTTAAGGTTATTTTTTCGATTTTCCTTTTGATGTGCTATCTGCCACTATTAAAATAAACCTACCATTGAAATGATACTGTTCTGAGACTTTTCATTTCTTTGTCATTGGACAAACTTACAAAATCAGTGAGGGGTCAAATAATTATTTCCTCCACTGTATATATATATATATATATATATATATATATATATATATACATATTTTCTCCTGGTTTTTAACCTCTAAACCTGGGTGCGTCTTATAGTCTGAAAAATACAGTTACTCATCTGAATGCTTCATTATCTTCTTCATCATACAATCTAAAAAGCCTTCAAATTAAAGTTTCTGGAAAAAAAAAATAAAAGTCTTTAAAAAAAGCAAACTAAACCAAACATTTCAGAAATGGATACATTTAAGGCTGGTATGTGTGTCATAAAAAAAATCCAACACAACATGACTTATATAGATCAATAATATACTTTATTTAATATGAATAACACAGTGAATAAAAAAAAAACACATGAGATGGTCACCCCGCCATGCAGCCAGCAAGCACAACACGCTCAGGTGCACCACACTAACGCACCATAGTCCTCATTTGTATAATTCCTCAAATGCTATAGCATTGCCCAGTATTAGCAAATCCACAGGACGGTGTGGCATTAGAAGAATAAAGCAAGCAGCAGAACTTGATGGTACAGTCCAGAATTCAGACTAGTGGGACATATAGGTAAGCTTGTCAGTAAAGGATGCAGAAATTAGTAGCAAACACATTAGTAGCTCACATTAGAAAGCTTAACTACTAGCCGACTGCTCCACGCCAATCGGTGTGAATGCGGCGGCAGCAGCCCTAGGACAGCTCCACGCCGATTGGCGTGAACGGCCCTGTATGGGGCTAGCAGGAGATCGTGTGTGCGCGCGCATCTCCACTTGGAAGGTAGAACTCTACTCCGCCTTCAGTCTCCCAGCGGCAATCGCTCCAAGACTGTAAGACGGCAAACTTGCCATCTAATTAGCTTGTACAGCACTGCGATCTGTCCCCTCTGGTGATGCGGAAGTGAATCGCTTTCATAGGCTGAAGCCTATGATAGCCGATCACGCTGATTGGCTGGCGGGGGGAGGGAGGGTTGTAAAAAAAAAAAATACAGCATTTTATTTAAAAATAAAAGAAATAAATATTTATAAAAAACAAACAAACATTGGGGGAGCGATCAGACCCCACCAACAGAGAGCTCT
The DNA here is from genome assembly GCF_040937935.1 of Hyperolius riggenbachi. Lineage (NCBI taxonomy): Eukaryota > Metazoa > Chordata > Amphibia > Anura > Hyperoliidae > Hyperolius > Hyperolius riggenbachi. Next base: position 21,436,975 of record NC_090649.1, read on the forward strand.
GTTGGTGGGGAGAAAAGGTGGTTAATCACTTGTGTGCTGTGTTGTGGAGCCCTGCAGCTTGGCCTTAAAACTGCAGTGGCCAATTTAACAAAAAATGGCCTGGTCTTTAGGGGGGTCTACCACTGCGGTCTTCAAGTGGTTAAAGGGACACTTAAGTCAAACAAAACAATGAGTTTTACTCACCTGGGGCTTCCAATAGCCCCCTGCAGCTGTCCGGTGCCATCACTGTCTCCTTCCAATCCTCCTGGCCCCACCGGCAGCCACTTCCTGTTTCGGTGACAGGAGCTGACAGGCTGGGGACGCGAGTGATTCTTCGCGTTCCTGGCCACAATAGCGCCATCTATGCTGCTATAGCATATATCATATACCATATAGCAGCATAGAGGGTGCTAATGTGTCTGGGAACGTGAAGAATCACTCGCTTCCCCAGCCTGTCAGCTCCTGTCACCGAAACAGGAAGTGGCTGCCGGCGGGGCCAAGAGGATCGGAGGGAGACAGCGAGGGCACCGGACAGCTGCAGGGGGCTATTGGAAGCCCTAGGTGAGTAAAACTCATTTTTTTTGTTTGACTTAAGTGTCCCTTTAAGCAGCAGAGTACCTGTATTGAAGCCAAGCTATATGGATCATAGCAGTTCATGCAAGATTGCAAAAGCACATGCAGTTCTCTGGAGCACATGAGGTCTCATTGCAATCCAGCAGCATATGAAATACACCACATTGGTGGTATGAAAAAGTGGCAGTCACTAAAGCAATATGGCGGAGTCTGTGTCCATAGAGCATCTAGGAGGAAGGCTGGGGTACGTGGAGTGCTGGGGACACGAGGAAGTGCAGTGGCGGCCCGGATACTAGACACGAGTGGCATGCCAGGCAAGATGGACAGGAGCCTTATTGCATCCTCGTGCCACGCTGGTCAAGCAGGGTGGCGTGGCATCCCACAGAGAAGAGCAACTCCAACGGTTTTGCCAGTTTCCGGCTTCTTCAGGGGGCGTGGCTAGATGCACTCACTCTAGTGCTTACAAATCATACAACAACCAATCAGCAGATGACTGAGCATACGGGGGAGGGGGCATCACCACAAACAAATAGCATGAACTGGAAGCAGCAGGCGGATAAGATGGGAAGCATGGTTGTCGTAACCATAGCGGCAATTCAGCTTCCCTAGCAACCAGACGCTGATCGTAGCTTAACTAGGTTCAAATACTGTTCATTTACCCAGCTCATGCTGTGGCAACCATATGTCCAGACACCCACACCCAGATCAGTGATCAACTCATAACAAACCGATAAGTCAAATCTGTTCTATTATCAAATATAACTATGGAGATAATACTATATAATAAAACCCCTATGTCTCTGCGTACTGTCCCTGTGGGTGTGTCCCTGCGTTTACACTACTGCTCATTTGCCACAGGGACAGCCTGGGACAGGAGCAGAAAGGGCCAGGGGGGCGGCAGGGTAGGGGGTGGGCGGCAATGACAGACCTAGAGCCCATTTTTAAAGAGGAACTCCAGGGAAAATAATGTAATTAAAAAAGTGCTTCATTTTTACAATAATTATGTATAAATGATTTAGTCAGTGTTTGCCCATTGTAAAATCTTTTAAATCCCTGATTTACATTCTGACATATACATGGTGACATTTTTACTGTTGGCAGGTGATGTAGCTGTTGCATGCTTTTTTAGCAGTTGGAAACAGCTGTAAACAGCTATTTCCCACAATGCAACAAGGTTCACAGACAGGAAACTGCCAGGAGTACCGCGGTACTCAGAGCTTCTTGTGGGAGGGGTTTCACCACAATATCAGTCATACAGCGCCCCCTGATGGTCAGTTTGTGAAAACTAATAGATTTCTCATGTAAAAGGGGGTATCAGCTACTGATTGGGATAAAGTTCAATTCTTTGTCGGAGTGTCTCTTTAAACGGGCTAAGGTCACTAATTATAATATAAAAAGGTAACACTGGAGGGACAAAACGAGCTTACAAACAATACTACACTGCTGCCTCAACGGACAACATCCCTCGGAGTACTTAAAGAGAAACTCCGACCAAGAATTTAACTTTATCCCAATCAGTAGCTGATACCCCCTTTTACATGAGAAATATAATGATTTTCACAAACAGACCATCAGGGGGCGCTGTATGACTGATTTTGTGCTGAAACCCCTCCCACAAGAGGCTCTGGTACCGTACGGTACTCTGGGCAAACTGCCACAATGTAACAATGTTCCCAGACAGGAAATGGCTGTTTAGAGCTGTCTGCAAGGCCAGAACAGCTAGAAACAGCTACATAACCTGCCCACAGTAAAAATGTCACCATGTAATACATGTCAGAATGTGAATCTGGGAGAGGAAAGATTTTACAATGAGCAAACACTGACTAAATCATTTTTACATAATTATGGTAAAAATGAAGCACTTTTTTTATTACATTATTTTCACTGGAGTTCCTCTTTAAGGTGGATGCAGTGCAGGCATCACGGCAGAGAAGCTGTCATAAATAATAATGAGACATTTAAGATTATTCAAAGTGTCTATTATCAGAGGATGCCCAAAATGCGGGGGCCACTGAATAGACACATAGCAGAGGGGATAAACTCACTGCACACCGACGGAAATCAGGCAAACCACCATCCATTCGGCAAAGATGCGTATAAGTCATTTGATCATTCAGGCCAGGGGGTTCCACCGAGGCTCACAGCGCAAAAGAAGGCGGTCATAATTCCCCCCTCTAATGGTCTGATGTACACGGTCGAGACCGATAAATCGCAAACCCGAGAGGCTGCCACTGTGGTTGTCGGCAACGTGCCTGGCGACAAGAGACGTGGATTAAGAGCTGGTCCACACTTGGTCCGGAAACGTATCCGTGGCTGCGTTTTTCAAACCTGATGAAAAACGGAGTCCCGGATACTAATGTTCAAAGTAGCAGCCAGCCTTACCCAAGTAAAAAACGGATCCGTCTGCGTTTGCGGGGACCCTTTTTCAAAACCTGAATGGAAGGTCCGGATCTGCTGCATTTTCACGCAACGGATCAGGACCACAGATACACGCAGGGGTAGTGAAAGCAATGAGAAAACGCATCTCCAGCTCCACAGGCAAAAAACTGATGTTAAAACGGATAGCCTGAGCTTTATGATTGGCCCAAAAAATCCTCCCACTCCTTCCTAATGATGGAGACGTTTTCTGTCAGGGAAAAACTGAACGGAAACTGATACAAAACTGATGCACTTTCATCAGTTTGCAGTACGGTGGGTACTTCCCCTAATCTTCCCCGGATCCGGACTGCAGTGTCCGTCCTGCAACTGTGTCTAGTGTGGACCTAGCCTCACTGTCTAAAATATTATTGACATGTTCTGAAATGCTTTTGCGAAAGGGGCGTTTCGTTTTACCAACATAAAACGCCCCACAATGACACATATATGTAAATAAACGACCAACTCGGTCTTGCAATTTATAAAGTGTGGCAAAGTGAATCGCCTGCCGCCAGGTACAACTGTTTGCTTACCAACCTGAATGTAACGAGAATAGTCCCAGCCCCCACAGGTATTAGTACCTGTCACTTTATAACAGGGGTAGGGAGCCAGATGTGGCTCTTTTGATGGCTGCATCTGGCTCACATACAAATCAGTCGGGGTTGATTCACTAAACTACACTGCTCAAGCAGCACAGTGTAGTGTGGCAGCGCAAGTAACATTTTCAAAGTAGGCACGCTACTGCTGTAGCATGCACTACTAACTTACTCGCGCTACTCCAAAACAAGCGGCTGCTCCAATTGCCCCCCCCTGGATCCTGTCAGGTCCAGTGACTTTCTAGGACGCGATCCCCACACTTTGATTGGCCTACTAGGCTGTCTGTCACTTGACAGGCAGCCTATTGAGCTAAAGTGTGGGGATCTCGTCCTACAAAGTGAAGGAACCCCCAAGTCAGCTAGCTAATTGTACAAGCTGTTAGTAGGTATTTATCCTGTCTGGGAAATTGCTGATGTTGCTGAAACCCAAGAGAAGCTGAAGACTTGTCTGACACTTCCACTGCCTGGTGGATGAACTGTATACACATCACCATGGCAACAGGGACATGAGCCCTCTGCTGCGCATGCGCACTGTCCCAGTTTGAAACATATTGTATGGCTCTCACAGAATTACATTTTAAAATATGTGGTGTCTATGGCTCTCTCAGCCAAAAAGGTTCCTGACTCCTGCTTTATAGTGTACCTTAGGGGAGGATCCAGGAAAATGGCCACTAACGAGCATGTCCTCCAGTGATCTAGCTCTCTGAAATGTAATTATTGGAGAAGTGTGTGTGTGTGTGTGTGTGAGTGTGTGTGTGTGTGTGTGTGGGGGGGGGTAACTTGACCCGCATCAGGGTCATTTAACAATAAGTACCAATGTTTGGTGAACATATGTTTCAACCCAGGATGCTGTGCACAAAAACGCATTCAAAAACGTACTGATGTATCCGTTCTCCGACGATATTTCAGCTTTAAGAGTTGATGGCATACACATTTTTTTTGCCCGATTGAACAACCGTCGCAAATGCCTATTGGGATAACCTCTAGCTTTGAACCTTTCCCGCAGGTTACCTGCTTCCTGCATGAAAGTATCATCACGTGAACAATTCCGTCGCACACAAAGGTACTGTCCCACTGGAATCCCTGGTATGGTACGTACAGGGTGAAAGCTATCAGCCCGCAAAAGTGCATTGCTGGCCGTTGCCTTCCTGAAAAGATTAGTTGAGAAGGGTATCCCAGAGGGACTGCACTCAAAATTGAACCATAAGTTCATAGTATTTACATTAAGGCGTTCAACAAAATTGGTAATTTGATTCAAAGTGCTCGTCCATAGGATGAAGATGTCATCACTGTACCTGTGCCACTCCAAAATGTGGCACAGGTACATTGCAAGGTCCTCATCCACAAATATTTGGCGTTCCCACTCCCCCAGGTACAGGTTAGCATTTTGAAAAAAGCATTTTGTGTTCCTAATGTAGAATAATTTTACTTTAATAGTACCTGTGGATATTTGTAGATCCCGCTTACTTCAGCTATAGAGAGTGATGGTGAAGACTCCAAGTGTCCAATGAAAGCCACCACTTTGTTCTTCTGGTCACAGCTGTAATTAGGCACAGGCTCCTCCACCCCGGATAATATACTCAGGGCGCTCTGTACCGCTTTATCCTCTAACATGCAGGGGTCATATATCATGTATCCCAGCGTGATGTTAGGCAGGAGGTCAGGTCTTCTGTTTATTTCTTCTACAGCAAACATGAAGGACAGGAGATGCCGCAGATAATGAATATGTGGCCTAAAAGTAATAAAAGTTGTATCTCAAACCTCACTTATGTTTACAATTTACTGATAACTGTATACGGGCAGCACGGTGATGTAGTGGTTAGTGCTCTCGCTTTGTAGCACTGGGTTCCCAGTTCGAATCTCAGCCAAGGTACTTTGTGTACAGTTTGTATGTTCTCCCCATTTCTGTGTGGGTTTCCTCCGGGCACTCCAGTTTCCTCCCACATGCGAAAAGCATACATTTAAGTTAATTTGTTTTGCCCTAAACTGGCCCTATACTGTGATACATACACTACACGATACATACAGTACATAGACATATGGCTATGGTAGGGAATAGATTGTGAGCCCCTCTGAGCGACAGTTATGGGACAAGACAATATACTCTGTGTATAAGATGTTGGTGATATATAAATACTAAACAGTAATAATACTTATTTCCCCACTTCAGGCACAGATGCCTGAAGCAGAAAATTTGGGTGCATAACCTGCCTGGAAACATGGGTGTTGCCATAGAGCACAAAGTAAATTGCTGCTATGGCAACACATACTGGGCAATTTGGGCTCTGGAGGAACCAGTTTGAAAATGGACCAATCAGTTTATACCCAGGTTTAAATTGATTGGTCCATTTTGAAGCTGCATATATTTGCATATAAATTTGCATAAACTCGGAAGAATTTGCATTTCTTTGATTATCCTTACTCCCATAGCACCCACTGGCTATAGCTATTGGAAAACTTAACAGCCATGTTCCTACAGTAGCCACTGAGGTCTGGTTATCAACTAATTAGTGAAATAAACACATTTTCCTAAATCTTACTAATATTATAAATGGGAAAGTTTGGATGTTTGTTACTCAATCATACAACAATGGCTGAACGGATGTGAATGAAATTTGGCACACACATAGTACATTACCTGGAATAACATATAGGATACTTTTTATTCCCATAGCCAAAAAAGTGGTCGGACGGAGACATATACAAATTTTACTGGGAAAATGTAAATAGCAGCCATTCTTACACTGATCATTGTAGGGTTTTCAAACTTTGCACAGTTGGTTACTGGGTGACTGGGATTAATATTCAAAAAAGTGGGTGGAGCCTACAAAAGCCAATCAAAATTCACAGATTGATTGTAAAGGGAAATATTTAATTGCTGCCCTTCTTGCACTGTTAATGGCACAAGCCCCAAACCAGGTACAGTTGGTCATTGGGTGACTGGGGTTCAAATTCAGAAAACGGGGTGGAGTCCCAGCCTATCGGATGTGTTTCCTTTCAATGCAAATTATTGATGCTAAAGACCACAAAGCTAACAAACTTGGCCATTGAGTAATTGAGTAATTGTGTGTTAGGGTTAGAAAAAGTGGGCGGGGCCAACACAAGCCAAATACATACCCGGGCAATGCTGGGTCAGCAGTGGGCAGAGACAAATTCAAATTTCACTGGGAAAATGTAAACTGTAAAATGTAAAAAGACTTGCTGTAATACGGGGGCTGTGGTAGGTACAAAAAACGAAAAAAAAAACACAGAGACACCGGGAGCTCCTATGGTGTATTATCTCTGGCAGAATGATCCAAGAATAATCAGAATCAGAATCAAGTTTAATGGCCAAGTACAGGGGTTTGTACCTGGAATTATTTTTGGCACAGACAGGCTCGAGTAGTACACAAGACAAATTATACAGATATACAGTATCGTAGACACAAGACAAATTATACGAATATACAGTATCGTGGACAAGCAGGTATACAATAAGTAGTGCAGGAGGGCATGTAGAGTAATTAAGTAGCTCTAGACTAGTTGGGGTGATGTAACATGGGTGGGCCACTACCCGGATATAAGCGCTGGGGCAAGGGAGTGCGACTGGAAGGGTGCGTTGAGGAGATCAATGGCTTGGGGAAAGAAGGTGTTTCTATGTCTAGTGGTCCTGGTGGGAAGGGACCTGTAGCGGCGGCCTAAGGGGAGAAGACTGAAAAAGCCGTTGCCAGGGTGGGTGGGGTCTCCTGCTATCCTAGCGGCCCTTGAGCGCAGTCTGGACGAGTAGAGAAGGTTGAGTGGTGGGAGGGGAGTACCGATGATCCTTTCTGCAGACCTTATGACTCTTTGTAGTTTATACTTATCTTTCGCAGAGGCCCCTGCATACCACACGATGATAAGAGTAATGATACTCACAAGTATGGGTTGTTAACGAGGCAACCACTCAAGTAGGCATGTGGGGAAAGCCCGTCCCCACTCGGTCTTTTTGCAGGTGGTCGCAGCTCCTTCAAAAAAGTTCTTACTATGAAAACGTAGTGACAAAACAATCCCACTGTGTGGGATGTTATACAATAGATTCCAAGAAAGTAGGAGGCGCCCTTGTAGGATGTTCCAATATTATTGTACATAAAATTACATATAAAGTAAATCGCCTACCTTATGAATGTAAGCTTCACTCGATAGGGGTGATAAGTAAATTTATTGGTAAAAAGCACTTTGGACAACGCGTTTCGCGGCACAAACCGCTTCCTCAGGTCAACACGGTGGCGTAGTGGTTAGCTCTCTCGCCTTGCAGCGCTGGGTCCCTGGTTCGAATCCCAGCCAGGGCACTATCTGCAAAGAGTTTGTATGTTCTCTCCGTGTCTGTGTGGGTTTCCTCCGGGCACTCCGGTTTCCTCCTACATTCCAAAAACATACGGATAAGTTAATTGGCTCCCCCTAAAAATTGTCCCTAGACTACAGTACATACACTACATAATATAGACATATGGCAATGGTAGGGATTAGATTGTGAGCTCCTTTGAGGGACAGTTAGTGACAAGGTATATATATATACACTGTACAGTGCTGCGTAATATGTCGGCGCTATATAAATACTAAATAATAATAATAATAATATAGGGTGCTTGTTAGCAAGTAACGGATAGCCTGGGCGCCAAACCCCAGATTTACTTTGTATGTAATTTTATGTACAATAATATTGGAACATCCTACAAGGGCGTCTCCTACTTTCCTGGTATCTACTTGCTGTAATAGTTTCTTGTGAGCAGCCGCTCGCGTGGGTATCAGTGCGGCTTCCAAGGTCACTTGACAGGTGACGTCTGCGCTCATGTCACCAGTCAGGTGACCCCAGAGATCTCGTCAGTGACATTGCGAAAACTGGGTGAGTAACCTCTCGTTTACACTCTCATCGGCACTCTACATAGGGAAGGAATGGGGGAGGCACTAAGGCAGGGGAGTGAGCCACCTTTACATCATCAAGTGCCTGTAGGCACCTGCCTACAGTGCCTTATGGGAAATCCGGCTCTGGTTAACAACAAGCTGGGGATACCGAACATCTCACTTGTGAGACCGCATGCTATAATCTTTGTGAGATGACCTTTACTGTCTTAGTCAATGTTCCATCTGCGCGGTCCAATAATATAGAAACTTAGAAAGAAATACAGACTAACATAGCATGATCATGCATCACAATAATGCAATAAAATTTCAAACAACACCCGGAGTGCATCTAACAGCCGACTTTCCAGATCACCAGTTTGTGCTGTGTGGACAGGACACACCTCCCATTAACAGTGAAGGGGCTCACCGGGTTGTTGCCACCTCAGAAACAGGTGGATCGCATGCATGAAAAAAGGGCGCCATGAAAAAAGGTCACAGCTGGATAACAAAATGGTGCTGATGGATAAAGAAATCTGATAATGATAAACATCGTTGTCAAACTTGGTTAACAATAAATATTGTTGTCAAAACAGGAAATAATAACAACAAGATATTAATGTTACAAATTGTTACTTAATTCAACAATAAAGTTTAACCCAACCCTACTCTCACACAGAACCCTCCCCTGGCGCTGCCTAAAACTAACCACTCCCCTGGTGGTGCCTAACCCTACAGCCCCCCCCCCGGTGTTACCTAAAACTAACCACCTCCTGGGTGGTGCCTTACTCTAACCACTCCCTCTGCAGAAACACCCCTTTACACATAGAAACGATAATATCTTTGATAACGTAAAATCTGTACATACAAACAACATAATATGACAAAAACTATAACGTTGCAAGCTTCTAAAATGACAACATACTTCAAAAACTCTAATGTTCTAATGTTGTTAACTATATTTATCGCCGCACCTTCTTTTCTGCTTTTTTTGCCGTATTAAGAATAATTGCATTAGAGTCTATGGCGGTGCCCTTTTCGTCCACCCTCAGCCGACACCTTTTTTTCCTGCTACTGGTGGATCTAGCATTCAGTACAAATAGCTGCACGATCTCTCCAGTGCATAATACTCAACTTAGTTTACACAGTTTTAAAAATCCTCACTTTAATTCCAGTTGTCTTAAAAAACAGAAGAACAAAGCACCATAGCGTAATACTGTTGGGATGCGGCTTCTCACTCTCGCTCCAATATTGCGCTTACATATCTTAAGAAAAGCAATGAGCATATATGCCTACAAGAGGCTGAACACCCGGGCACTGTGTGGGTCCAAACCACAGGCATATTTATTTCCTTTTAAACAATTCTAGTTGCCTGGCAGCCCTGCTGATCTATTTGGCTGCAGTAGTGAACTGAATTACACCAGAAACAAGCATGCAGCTAGTCTTGTCAGTTCTGACAATATTGTCAGAAACCCCTGACCTGCTGCATGCTTGTTCAGGGTCTATGGTTGAAAGAATTAGAGGCAGAGGACCAGCACGGCAGCCAGGCAACTGGTATTGCTTAAAAGGAGATAAATATGGCAGCCTCAATATTATTCTAACCTCCGGTTCCCTTTAAAAGTGTAACACAAAGACAGTAGGCCCAAGTTTTGGTGACCCTTTCCCCAGAAAATTCACATAATTGTGCAGTTTTTTTTCAAGAAAATACACGTAATGTGAGCAGATTTGCCCAGAAAACACGTTCAATAATGTCGGCAGATTTGACCAGAAAACACATTCAATCATGTGGCAGATTTGACCAGAAAACATGTTCAATTATGTTGGCAGATTTGACTAGAAAATACGTGCAATCATGTGGCAGATTTGACCAGAAGACATGTTCAATTATGTTGGCAGATTTGACCAAAAAACACATTCAATCATGTGGCAGATTTGACCAGAAAACACATTCAATCATGTCGGCAGATTTGACTAGAAAATACGTGGCATCATGTGGCAGATTTGACCAGAAAATACATGCAATCATGTTGGCAGATTTGCCCAGAAAATACATGCAATCATGTGGCAGATTTGACCAGAAAATACGTGGAATCATGTGGAAGATTTGACTAGAAAATACATGCAATCATGTGGCAGATTTGACCAGAAAATACGTGGAATCATGTGGAAGATTTGACCAGAAAATACATGCAATCATGTCGGCAGATTTGACCAGAAAATATGTGCAATCATGTAGCACAGTGGTGCTCAACCTTTTTTGGCCCGAGGGCCGAACTTCAAATCAAGAAAAAACTTGAGGGCCGGAACACATGCATACAAAATTTCGATGTAAAGCTTTTAACGTTTTTCTAGTAACAGTTAACATGGTGTTGGAAATGGAAAGAAAACGACAATATGAGAATTGTTGTACTCACCATTTGATGCACATTGTCTTAATGAGAAGTTTGCGGCAGATTAATGCAGCAATGGTATCAGAGTCCAGTATGATACCTGGGTGTATGCACAGGGCAGATTAATGCAGCAATGGTATCAGAGTCCAGTACGGTACCTGGGTGTATGCACAGGGCAGATTAATGCAGCAATGGTATCAGAGTGGCCTTTAGTGTGCTGGCTGAGGAGGCTGTCAGCTCTGCTGAGGAGGAACAGAGGCCTAATTACCCACACGTGGCCTGTAGTGTGCTGGCTGAGGAGGCTGTGAGCTCTGTGTGGGGCTGAGGAGGCTGTCAGCTCTGTGTGGGGCTGAGGAGGCTGTCAGCTCTGTGTGGGGCTGAGGAGGCTGTCAGCTCTGTGTGGGGCTGAGGAGGCTGTCAGCTCTGTGTGGGGCTGAGGAGGCTGTCAGCTCTGTGCGGGGCTGAGGAGGCTGTCTGCTCTGTGCGGGGCTGAGGAGACTGTCTGCTCTGTGTGGGGCTGAGGAGGCTGTCTGCTCTGTGTGGGGCTGAGGAGGCTGTCTGCTCTGTGTGGGGCTGAGGAGGCTGTCTGCTCTGTGTGGGGCTGAGGAGGCTGTCTTCTCTGTGTGGGGCTGAGGAGGCTGTCTGCTCTGTGTGGGGCTGAGGAGGCTGTCAGCTCTGTGTGGGGCTGAGGAGGCTGTCTGCTCTGTGTGGGGCTGAGGAGGCTGTCGGCTCTGTGTGGGGCTGAGGAGGCTGTCGGCTCTGTGTGAGGCTGAGGAGGCTGTTGGCTCTGTGTGGGGCCGAGGAGGCTGTCGGCTCTGTGTGGGGCTGAGGAGGCTGTCAGCTCTGTGGGGCTAAGGGGGCTGTCAGCTCTGTGTGGGGCTGAGGGGGCTGTCACAGCGTGTGTCCCGTTGTCTGCCCACTGTGTCTGCCTGCGGAGGAGGAGAGGATCAAGTGGTATATTGCATAGTATGGCACTCGGCGGGACGCGCATACACCAGCGTGCACTCGTATTCAGCCCCGGGTAGTGCTGGGATAGTTAGAAAGCCTCGCTCATTGGTTACTACAGGAACCTTCCTCCAATAGGAATTAGACTGATTCCTATTGGAGGAAGGTTCTTGCAGTAACCAATGAGCGAGGCTTTCTGACTATCCCAGTGGTACCCGGGGCTGAATACGAGTGCACGCTGGTGTATGCGCGTCCCGCCGAGTGCCATACTATGCAATACCACCCGATCCTCTCCCCCTCCGCAGGCAGACACCGCGCGGGCCACAGAAACTGCCTTCGCGGGCCACAAATGGCCCGCGGGCCGTAGGTTGGGCACGGCTGATGTAGCAGATTTGACCAGAAAATACGTGGAGTCATGTCTGCAGATTTGCCCAGAAAATACGTGGAATCATGTCGGCAGATTTGCCCAGAAAATACATGTAATCATGTTGGCAGATTTGCCCAGAAAATACGTGCAATCATGTAGCAGATTTGCCTAGAAAATACGTGCAATCATGTAGCAGATTTGACCAGAAAACGCGTGCAATCATGTAGCAGATTTGATCAGAAAATATGTGCAATCATGTAGCAGATTTGACCAGAAAATATGTGCAATCATGTGTCAGATTTGACTAGAAAATACGTGCAATCATGTAGCAGATTTGACCAGAAAATACGTGCAATCACGTGGCAGATTTGACTGGAAAATACGTGCAATAATGTGGAAGATTTGACCAGAAAATATGTGCAATCATGTGGCAGATTTGACAAGAAAATACGTGCAATCATGTCGGCAGATTTGCCCAGAAAATACATGCAATCATGTAGCAGATTTGACCAGAAAATACGTGCAATCATGTAGCAGATTTGACCAGAAATTACATGCAATCATGTAGCAGATTTGAACAGGAAATACGTGCAATCATGTACCAGATTTGCCCAGAAAATATGTGCAATCATGTCGGCAGATTTGCCCAGAAAATACATGCAATCATGTAGCAGATTTGACCAGAAAATACGTGCAATCATGTAGCAGATTTGACCAGAAAATACGTGGAGTCATGTCGGCAGATTTGCCCAGAAAATACGTGGAATCGTGTCGGCAGATTTGCCCAGAAAATACATGTAATCATGTTGGCAGATTTGCCCAGACAATACGTGCAGTCATGTAGCAGATTTGACCAGAAAATATGTGCAATCATGGAGCAGATTTGACCAGAAAATATGTGCAATCATGTGGCGGATTTGACTAGAAAATACGTGCAATCATGTGGCAGATTTGACTAGAAAATACGTGCAATCATGTAGCAGATTTGACTAGAAAATACGTGAAATCATGTGGCAGATTTGACTAGAAAATACGTGCAATCATGTGGCAGATTTGACTAGAAAATACGTGCAATAATGTGGAAGATTTGACTAGAAAATACGTGCAATTATGTGGCAGAATTTACCAGAAAATACATGCAATCATGTAGCAGATTTGCCCAGAAAATACGTGCAATAATGTGGAAGACTTGACCATAAAATACGTGCAATCATGTAGCAGATTTGACCAGAAAATACATGCAATCATGTGGAAGATTTGACCAGAAGATACGTGCAATCATGTGGCAGACCTGGCCAGAACATACACCTGCTGCTAACATAAATTTAAAAAAAAATGTACTCACCTGCAGCACTGCAGAACTCCTCCCGGCCTCCGTCGGCACGCAGCTCCCACGATCCTCTGCAGAGTGCAGCCTGCAACTGTCTGAAACTCCCGCTCTGAGCAGGGCTACGGGAAAATGGCGCCCGAAGCCCTGCGCTGCAGACTCAAAGTCTCTAGAGCAGGACTTCGGACGCCATTTTACCATAGCCCTGCTCTGCCGCTGTCGGAGCTGTGGGCTGCTGCTGTCAGTGAACTGACACAGCGTCTATTAAACGCTGAAAGTCCGTTCACGCTGGGGGGTGCTTTGAGGGTGCTTGGAGAATTTTAAGGTGTGCTTCAGCACCCAAAGCACCCCCCTGGTGCCGCCACTGTTCCTATTGTTTTATGTTTTGCACACTGTGCGGCGCTACCGAAAATGTTAGTGCTCTATAAAAAAAATATATATATTAATAGTAATTTTAGCATAATCGTGATAAAATACATGAAACACGGAATTATGCATAAATGTATCAGTTAACACAAAATTATGATGTGACATTATAAATTATGGCCAAATAAATTCTTAGTTTGCCAAAAATTACAAATTACAATTTTGCACCGGAATTACACAAATTACACATATTTGAAAATTTAGCTCATCATATTTGTACCCACTATTGGCAATTGCAGGACTCCCCTTACCCTTGTCTGGAATGAGGCCTCACCACTAGTGATGATCGGAATCAGCTAATTACGTTTACACAAAAATTTGCGTACATTTTCACAGTTATGTCTATACGTTGCGTAATTATCGCATAATTTTGTGCCGACTTTAACACTGAAAAGCAAAGCCCCCGTACATGCTATTGACACCACTATTGCTACATAAGTTAAGGAAAATACTGAGAACAAGTAAAAAAAAAATATGCTATGTATGTTAAGGGGAATACTGGGAACAAGTCAAAAACATTTTTTTTTCAAAAAGACCTTGTATTTTTGAGAAAATCAATTTTGAACATTCAAGGAAAAATAATTTTTAAACTTTGAAAAATTAGTTCAAAAACCATGTTTCATCTGCATTTTTAAAATTGATTTTCTCAAAAATTACAAGGCCTTTTTGAAAAATTATTTTTTGTTCCCAGTATTCCCCTTAACATAGGTAGCAATTTTGGAGGTGATATCATGTATGGGGGCTTTGCTATTCACTGCCAAAGTCAGCACAAAATTATACAAAATTTTGTGAAATTACGCAAAATTATGGATGGATTATGTTTAGATGCAAAATTTATTATAAATTTTCCCCAAATTAAAGATTAAAATGTTGCATCATAATTGCGAATTACAATGCAAAATTACGACTATGTGAAATTTGTGCTCATCACTACACACCATCACAGCAAGTGGTAATTAATGGGTTCAAACTGCTTCCATTACTTGGCATTGCTTATATGTGAATGGACTTAGCTGCCCAAATGAAAAACTGTCAAAGAATAGAGCTGAAGCGGTGGTGCACATCCAGCTAAAATTCACTTCATTTCTTCCATTAAAAGTAATAGCATCCACAAGACATTATCGTCCGACAACAAATGGAGAGAGGTACAGGCAGCCAGAGGTCTACAGCTGTTTCCCGCCGTATAGAGTGTGGCGCATCATCTGGACAACCCGCCCAAAGCCCTGTCCCCCCTTAAATAGAATCGTAACCCCAAGGAAGCAGATAGCCCATGTTGGAACCTTCCCGGCCGTTCCATCCATTGAGACGCACGCCATGGGTGTAAAGGAATATTTTCTAGTGGAACGCATTTCCGGGTAAAATTACGTCATATCCGGGTATCGTAACCATTGCGTACCTTAGGCCGCATGGACATCTAATGTGTCCATAGATACGTGACGGCATGCGGAAAAAATGTTGCACTATTAGTTCTAATTGAGGAGCAGCACCAAGCGTTAAAAATGACGCATCCAGCATTGTCCTATATAAATCATTGCTATCTAGTGGACAAAAACAAGATGGCAATTAAAAAATCATATGTATATGGGCAAAAAGGGCAGCAATGAATATTCCACCTTAAGGGGTAAATATTTTTCCTGGATATATTTACACAAAGAGGTCCCAAAATGAGGGGTGGAGCCAACCGGGAAAATATACATTACATTCTAGATTTTTAAACTGTGTTTTTTCACAATTATTTTTTTTTTATTAGTTAGTACTTATATAGTGTCGACATTTTACACAGCACTATACAGTACGTGTATATTGTCTTGTCACTAACTGTCCCTCAGAGGGGCTCACAATCTAATCCCTACCATATTCATATGTCTATATCCTGTAGTGTATGTATTGTAGTCTAGGGCCTATTTAGGGGAAGCCAATTAACTTATCTGTATGTTTTTGGAATGTGGGAGGAAACTGAAGTGACCGGAGGAAACCCACATAGACACGGGGAGGACATACAAACTCCATGCAGCTAGAGTCCCGGCTGGGATTCTAACCAGGGACCCAGCGCTGCAAAGCGAGAGCGCTAACCACTATGCCACCGTGCTGCCCTATGATCTCCCATTGCTCCTTTATTTTTATTAGCGGTTTCCTACCGGGTGCATTCATGGTGGGGTAATCCTTTCTGTGAACCGAAAGTGTTGGAAAGTACTACAGAGGAAGTAAGCTGTATGACTCCTCCCAGCATGAGGTCTCCGGGCTCCGTCTCTTGCTGGACTTCATCAATGGTCTCCAGACCACACATAGCAGGGGATAAGCAGCCTCTGGCAGTGATGAGGAGAATCAGAGATATGCTGATCAGAAACTTTTCCTATTTGGAAGAAAACAGGGTGAGTTGTTTTTTCATATCAGAATTACACTTGGTCAAATTGAAACACATTTTTTTTACAACATTTACAACATATATATGTATATGTGTGTGTATATTTTTTTTACCTTTCATCTCCTAAAACATTACACATCAGGACCAGAGCAATTTTCACTGCCCATTCACTTCTCATTGACTTGCATAGATGAATATCTACACCACTAGAGCAATAAGTGGTTTAAATGTGAGTGTGATGCTGGGCAAACATGGCGCGATAGTTGTTATCAATCGAGTCGCTGATGGCTCGATTGATAATATAATATTCAACCTGTCCGATCACTCTGCGCTCAATCCCCGCGGGCGGACAATGGAAGAAACGAGCGACTGATAAGGAACTGCCCGTGGGGACGAGCGGGAATCGATCCATGCACGAGCGGGGACGCGCCGGCATCGAGCCAGCGCCTCGATTTTGTGTATGCCCAGCATAAAATGAGTGGTTGCAGTTCACTTCACCAAGCACACGGTAGACTTACTGAAAACTTCACAAACTTAAACGTTTAGTGCAAACAACATAAAAGTGTATGGGAAATGTACTCTAAGAATCTGTCTTAACTATAGTATGTAGTGTTGTTTAAAAAAAGAAAATGTGATCTGGGCACTGCCATTAAAGGGTCAATGCCCAAATATTTGGGGGGATAAAACATTCAGATTTGAAGGCAACAAATCATGAAAAACATACTTAACCAATTCCAGATCTTTGCTACGTATATCTACGCCCCTGTATACTTCACTTGCAGAACAGGGTTGTAGATATACGTATTGTTTACTTAAAGCCGTTCACGATTACCGCAACATTTCTGTTCCCTTTCATTGCAATCTTGCTGTTCCATGATCGGTGGATGGGAAACAGGTGTACCCAAACCCAATCACCGTGCCTGTGATGAATAAAATCCGGCATCAGTGAGACGTCAGCTTTTATTCACAAAGTGAACATAAACTGTTAGAAACACTAATTCCTGTCTACTGTTTATAGTACTCAGAAACTAAGTGTGGAGCCATCTTGTGGCCAAAAAGTAAAAATATACCCAAATATACTATAATACACTACTACATAGAAAAATTAAATACATTTTTATCCACTTCCACCCCTTCCCCATAGATACCAAAATAAAACACTTGTTTAAAAAAAATACATATTTTAAAAACAAAATACATAAATAGTTACCTTAGGGACTTTTTTTTAATATGTATGTCATGAGGGTATATTACTGTTATTTTTGTACATAAAGGCTTGTTATTATTGTTATAGTACAGGTATGTCAAATCGGTTCTACGAGGGCCGAGATCCTCACACATTTTTGACACAGCTCAAATGAATTGATGGGTGTGAATTAGGAAAGGTGTGGTCCATCAGGTAGAACACATTCCTCTCTTTCTCAGTCCATCCTAAAACACTGGCATGGATCTGGCCCTCCAGACCTGGAGTTCGACACATGTGTTATATTATAAAAATGCTAAACATAAAAAATACACCATTATTTCCAAATCAAATATTATCGCCATACATTGTGCTTGGGACACATTTAAGAGAAACTCCAACCAAAAATTGAACTTTAACCCAATCAATAGCTGATACCCCCTTTTACATGAGCAATCTATTCCTTTTCACAAACAGACCATCAGGGGGCGCTGTATGACTGATATTGTGGTGAAACCCCTCCCACAACTAACCCCTCCCACAAGAAAAGTTCGAAATTTTGTGGGAAATAGCTGTTTACAGCTGTTTCCAACTGCCAAAAACCATGCAGCAGCTACATCACCTGCCAGCACAGCAGTAAAATGTTCACTGGAGTTCCTCTTTAAATGACAAATGGACAACTAAAATGTGTCTGTTTCATTTTTAAACTACAATGGCTGAAAGCTGAGAAATTATGATTTTTTTTTAAATGTCTCTTTCTTCACTGTAAAATGCATATAAAATAAAATAATTCTTAGCAAACCATGTGATAAGTAGCGATAACATTTTTGGTGAATGAGTGAGAGTAGCGTGATGTGAAAAGTGCTCTAGTTTTGAAGGGAAATAAAACTGTGGTTTGGAAGTGGTAAACTGTTTAAATAACATCCTTCAATTGTGCCTGAAACCTGTGTGTTGCATTACATGCACTATTTACGGGTGCTCGGAAATGCTTAATTTCGATTCCATAGAAATTCAGATTTCTGGCAAAGCCAATTTCTGTTTTTCCTATTTTCCTTTTTTATGATTTCCGATTTTCCTTTTCCCATTTTCTGAGGATTATTTTTTTGTCATTTTCAGCATTAGAAAAGGCAAAAATGAGAAAAAAAAAAAAAGAAATCGGAAAATTGGAAAAGAATGGAATATTGTGATTGGTCTAAAATTACTGCGTTAACCCAATTTTTGAGGAAAAATTCGACATTCTCTGATTGGTCCTGTTATGGTTGGTTCTGTGATAAAATTACTGAGTTCTGGTAAATCATATTTCCGCAGAATTGTGATTTCCAATCTCTGTTTTCAGATTTCCGAGTTCTGATTAGAAAAGAGGATTTCCAATCGGAAATGCAGAAATTTCAATTAGGTGGAATACGAATGAGCATTCCTATTTATAATTTCCAGGGACAATTTTAACAACATTGGGATATCTAAAGGAGCAATCCTTCCACCCTTTCTTAAAGGGAACCTTAACTGAATGGGGGGTAAATAGTTTCACTTACCTGGGGCTATTACCAGCCCCCTGCAGCAGTCCTGTGCCCTCGGAACCGCTCTGGGATCCTCCGGTCCCCCGCTGTCACTTAGTTTCGTTTTTGACGACTCACCAGTCGGCCAGCCGCCAATAATACGCATGGCGGCCGGCAGTTAAGGTTCCCTTTAATAATGTCCACCAGTGTTGCTTGTAAATTTTTGCATTGAAAATGCTATTGTTGATTTTGAGAAAATATTTACAAAAACATATTGGGCTCAATTCTGGTAGCTATGAGAGGTAAATATTTTTTTGTAGGTAAAATACCTCATGAGGTATTTTCCTCTTCAATTCTGAAAGATTTTTCTCCATTTCCGAATGTGAGGTAAAACATGAGTTAAATGCATAAAGTGAGGTAAAACATGAGGTATTTCAGTGGTAAGCCTGCAGCAACTAAGTAATAGTCTTTAATTGTCTTCCATAAGTTAGGATAGTCTTTGGAAGATTTTTTTTTTTTTTTTTTGAGGAGGGAAGGTGTATTTGATTATGTAGCAACCTATGAAAAGTAAATTTATAGACATCCATTATAAAAAAAAAAATCCAGCTCATTTACCTTTAGAGGCTGGGGGGAGGGGGTAGGAGCATTTTTAGAGGCTGGGGGAGGGGTCAGCACTTTTAGAGACTGGGTGTGTGAGTACTTTCTACTTTTAGAAGCTGGGGATCTGGAGGGGGGGTTACAGCACTCTTACTTTTAGAGGCTGCAGAGGGGGGGGGGGGGGGGGCTCGGAGCATTTTTAACCAGAGGAGGGGGGAGGGAATCTGTGTTTGCCACAGTTTTACTTACTTTTTTAAAAAAAACAGAGGCTGTGGGTTGGAGCATTTTTACTTTTTTTTCCAACCAGAGATTGGGGAATGACAATGTTGAGGCAGATGAAGGATTGTGCAGGGTTTGGAGCACTTTCTCTTTTTTAAAACAAGATGGAAGCTGTGGGGGGGGGGGGGGGGGGGGGGATTCGTTGGTCAGATCACTTTTACTTATTTAAGCAAAATATGGGGCCCTGAACACAGAACAAGCTGAAAAGGCTCCATGTTATGTGACAGATATCACAATTCTGTCACAGCACTGCATTTATCATGTGGTAGAGGTAGGTCTAATTATGTGAGGTAAAAGACATGCAAACACGCACCTTATTTCACTTCAGGATTCAAGTGTGAGGTATTTCACTACTAAATACCACACATTTTTAGTAGAAAATTACCACATTAATTACCTCATGAAATTCCATGAGGTAAAACTTTACTTAAACTACCAGAATTCAAAAGTTGATTTCCCTCATGAGGTAAACCCAATTCCATTAGGTAATGGTTTACTAAACGCTACCAGAATTGAGCCCATTGTATTTCAGCAATATGGTCAAAGGGAAAAAAATTCTTTTCAATGTGAAAATTCACAAAAACCATAGAAAATCATAAAATGCAAGTAGAAAAAAACAAAGTATTGTAAAAGTAATACCTTTTAATGTCTAACTGATAAAGTTAAATAATGCAAGCTTTCTGGGATCTAGTCCCCTAGATCCCAGAAAGCTTGCATTATTAAACTTTATCAGTTAGCCATTAAAAGGTATTACTTTTACAAGACTTTGTTTTTTTCTACCTACATAATTTGTTTGGCTAACACAGTACAGAAACATTTTTACTACTATCATAAAATGCAAAAAATCATAAAACATTAGCCAATTATTTTCGATAACGTTTTTACTTGAATGTCGAATTTTATATAATTTTTGTGAAAATGAATACAAAAATATCTGCATTTTCACACATCACTGATTTCCACCCCCTCTCCCCATCTCCAAACCATGACACTTCCACCTCCATGCTTCACAGTTGGCATAAGGTTTTAACTTGCTGTATTTGGTTTACAACAAATATGCCCTCAATTGTTCTCATTTGGCAGATAGCGCTACTAGACTAACCTCGAAAAACGCTACAATATACAACTAAATAAAGTACATCATACACACAGCTCACGCTGAGCTGTGTAAATGCTGATAGTGGTTACAGGACAGAGAGAGAGAGAGGACTGAATTTTACAGTGCCAACAAGACTTATGGATTACATGAAAGACACAGAATCTAGGGTTACCTCCTCAAGTGAGGATACGCTAGAAATGTAAACCAGAGGTGCTAAAAAGGGTGTGGTCAATCAAATAGCAAAATCAATTAACCCTTTGCACACTCTAATGCAACGAGTATCTACTTTCATACCCTTTCTATGCTTATCTACGCCCCTTGAGGATACTTTACTTGAGAGTCAGGGCATAGATATGTAAATTGTTTACTTACTATCGCTGTTAGCGATTGTCACATTGCCCCTGTTTGACGCAATCCTTCCATTTGGTGATCAAGGTATGGAAAACCAGTGTTCCCAAACCCGATCACTGTACCTGTGATGAATAAAAGCCAATGTCAACGATATGTTAGCTTTTATTTTCAAAGTTAAAGTAAACAGATACATTCATTAGTTCCCGTCTTATCGGGTACTGAGGCCTGGAACCCACTGAAATCCGCAAACGCTAAACGCAACCGCTAGCGTTTTGTATGAGCAGTTTGCAAGCGGATTCATGCTCGTTTTAGGGAGCGTATTTAAAAAGTGTATTTTATGTGTCAGCGGTTGTGTAGCGTTTAGCGATTCGTGTTTTAATCCTGATTGGTCCTCTCAATTAATTTTAATTTTGTTACAGTGTGCTGTAACTTCAAAACGCTAGCAAAACCGCTCCGTTTAGGTTTTGATAAGCGATTACACTAGCGTTTGTATACTTAACATTGAAGCGCTAACGCTCCCAAAATGCTGCATGTTCTGCGTTTGCGTTTTTGGGAAACGCAAACGCTCCTGTGGAAGTTGCCCCATCCATTAACATTAGCTGAGCGTTTTGGCAAAACGCTAGCGTATCGCAGCGCTGCCAAAATGCTCACAAAACCGCTCTTGTGGGTTCCAGCCCTAAGTGTAGTACCATCTTGTGGGCAAAAGTAAAAATACACCCAAATACATTTACACACTATTAAATAGAAAAATTCAGTACATTTTTATTATTTGTTAACCCCTTAAACCCCTACCTCATAGTTACCAAAATAAAGCAATTGTAAAAGGAAAAAAATGCATAATTTCAAAAAAAATACATAAATAGTTACCTAAGGGACTTTTTAATATGAGGGGATATTACTGTTACTTTGCAAATAAAGGCTTGTAGTTAGTGATATAGTATAAAAATCCCTAAATGGAAAAAAATACACCTTTATTTCCAGATAAAAAATATTGCCATACATTGTACTAGGGACACAATTTAAATGTTGTAATAACCGGGACAAATGGACAAAACAAATGTGGGGGTTTTATCCACAACAGCATGTTTTATTTTAAAACATTAATGGCAGAAAACTGAGAAATAATGTTTTTTTTTTTCATTTTCATTCTTAATCTTCCTTTTAAAATAAAATAATTCTTA
The DNA here is from genome assembly GCF_040937935.1 of Hyperolius riggenbachi. Classification (NCBI taxonomy): domain Eukaryota; kingdom Metazoa; phylum Chordata; class Amphibia; order Anura; family Hyperoliidae; genus Hyperolius; species Hyperolius riggenbachi. The sequence continues at coordinate 21,459,401 of NC_090649.1, forward strand.
GCAAAAGTACCGCCCAAAGAAAGCCTAATTTGTGTCGAAAAAAACAAGCTATAGATCATTTCAGTGTGATAAGTGACAATAAATTTATTGGTGAATGAATGGTGGCGCTGAAAAGTTAAAAATGCTCTGGTTTTTGAGGGAAAAAACCTGTGGTATGGAAGTGAAGTGGCTCATTGATTTTGCTGTTTGATTTAACACATCCCTTTTAGCAGCTCTATTTTACATTACTTAGGTGTCTTCACTTGAGGAGATGAACCTAGATTCTGTGTCTTTCGTAAAATCTCTATAATTCTTTCTGGCTATTCAGCAAAAATTAAAAGTTCAATGGATCCTTTTGTGATAAAAAAGGTATAATGACTTACTAGGCCTTTTTCCCTAAACTACCCTCCGACCCCCGTGTGCGCCGGCTTTTGGTTTTCAACCTTGCCTCCTTGCAGGAACGTCTCGTGGTGCTTCCATGGCACTCTCTGTCTCTGAGAATGAGAGTGCCAGGGCACTTTTTCTGTAAGATGGCGTGGCTATGCACCAGAAGCCGGCACACACAGGGCTCAATCAGATTAAAGGGACTCCGAGCAGTGCAGAAACTATGGAAAGATGCATATCATTTTAAAGCTCTATTTCTCCTCTTTCCAATGATATATAAACCACCACCCTACGCCTTTTAGTTTTCGCTATTTTCGCGATCGAAATTGCCGCGACCGCGACTTCAATCACGAAAATAGAGAAAACTAAAAGGCGTAGGGCAACGATTTAGGTGTCGCCAGAAAGAAGAGAAAGAGAGCTTTAAAATGATATCCATCTTTCCATAGTTACATTGTATTACACAGGGCGACTTTTTCTGCTGAATGGAGCTGCTGACTTTGAGAAAAAGTTGCCCTGTGTAATACAATATAACTATGCAAAGATGGATATCATTTTAAAGCTCTCTTTCTCCTCTTTCTGGCGACACCTAAATCGTCGCCCTACGCCTTTTAGTTTTCTCTATTTTCGCGATCGAAGTCGCGGCAATTTCGATCGCGAAAATAGCGAAAGCAGCGAAAACTAAAAGGCGTAGGGTGGTGGTTCATATATCATTGGAAAGAGGAGAAAGAGAGCTTTAAAAAGATATGCATCTTTCCATAGTTTCTGCACTGCTCGGAGTCCCTTTAAGGAAAAAGAACCAGAAGGTCATTTTTTTAGGAGATGATTCTGTTACTTTCTGCTCATTTTTGTCACATAACTGTAAAATAGTGAGTAGAGGTGCAGCTAGAAGAAGGAGCAAGGATAAGCTCTTTCTCTGTACTTCAGTACAGCATTTTTTGCTATTTGCGCATTGAAGAGATTTATTTTATGAATGTTTTTGTCTTTTGTATTTCTGTTGGAGGGGAGTGGTGAAGAAGCGGAGCCCTCTACCCCCTCACCTGTACGCACAGTTAGGGTGGCTCCTCTGAAGTGGGGGCTTCCTTGGATTCCTGTACAGAGCATTGGAGAGGAGCGGGACGGCAGGTTGCTTCTCTTCTCTTTTATTTGCTCCAGTAGTGGTAAGCAGTGTTGCTTGCAAATTTTCGCCAAAGTCATTTTCGCATCGAAAATCCCGTTTTCGCTTTCACCGAATTTTCGCAAAAATTATCTTAAATTTTCGCATTTTCGCCCAATAGCGAAATTTAAAGGGAAAGTGCCATATTTTCACCCAAATACTAAATTTCGAAAATAACTGCTATATTCGACATGTGCTTAGCATGAAAACTCGAAAATTGAAAGGAAGTAATGTCTTCTCTCCCCATATTAGGCCTCCCATGATTCTTAGCAGCAGAATTGACCCAGGAACCATATAACTACAACCAATCAGACAACAGACAGCCCCCTGAGTATAACACTAGCTCTCTGACACACCAGCCTCTTTTGGGAAGAGTTAGTGGATGTGATAGGAGTAGAGAGAACTTAGCTAGCTACCAGGGGCATAGCAATAGGGGGTGCAGAGGTAGCCACCGTATCGGGGCCCTGGGGCTAGAGGGGGCCTGAGGGGCCCACCCTCAACCACAGTATTACTTCTTTATTGGTCCTATGCTGATAATATTCACTTCTATAGATGATTAGAATAGCAGTGACCAGTAACACACGTTTCCCATCCCTTTCTTGCACCTCTGACACTGTGGTTGTCCTTGATTGGTTTTGGTGTGGCGTATCAATTGTTATGTATAGAGAGCTTGGGGGCCCCAATGCAAAACTTGCACCGGGGCCCACAGCTTCTTAGCTACGCCACGGCTAGCTACTGCTCATTTATTTGCAGTCTACTGTGTGTTTGTGGTTTGAAAATCTCCACAAATAGAAGCTACAGCAGGCTGGATTGTAGTTGTATTCTAAAACAAAAGTCTTTTTTAAAGGAGAACTGTAGTGAGAGGTATATGGAGGCTGCCATATTTATTTCCATTTAAGCAATACCAGTTGCTCGGCTGTCCTGCAGATCAATGTGGCTGCAGTAGTGTCTGAATCACACCAGAAACAAGCATGCAGCTAATCTTGTCAGATCTGAAAATAATGTCAGAAACCCCTGATCTGCCGCATGCCTGTTCCGGGGCTATGGCTGAAAGTATTAGAGGCAGAGGATTAGCAAGATAGCCAGGCATCTGGTATTGTTTCAAAGGAAATAAATATGACAACATCCATATTCATCTCGCTACAGTTGTCCTTTAACCACTTAAGCCTAACTGGACGAAAATTTTCATCCAGTTAGGCTGCGCGCACTCCCGCGGCCCCATTCCCCCCCCCCCCCCCCCCCCGTGCGCACTCCCGGCGCCGGCCGTTAGCCCAACGATCAATGATCGGATTCATTGATCGGACCCCCCCAGAGAAAAGCCGACAGCGTCCGACTTTTCTGAGTTAAAAAAGTTCCTGGTCTTCTTTCTTCTTCCTAGGAGCGAGATCAATCGCTCCCAGGACTTTTTGACTGTAGCCATCTTGTGGCCAAATAGTAAAACTACACCAAAAAACACTTTGTATTTAATAAATACATTTTTAAACATTTAAAATCCCCTGTTTACCTCCCACATCAAAAAATACCAACATAAAAGTTTTAATAAAAAATTACAATAATAAAAAAAACATAAATAGTTACCTAAGGGTCTATTCATGTCAAAGGAGTATATCAATAGGATTTATTAAATTATGGGTTTTTAAATAGTGATGGACGCAAATTGAAAAAATGCACCTTTATTTCCAAATTAAATATCGGCGCCATACATTGTGGTCGGGACATAATTTAAATGGTGTAATAAGCGGGAGAAATTGGTAAATAAAATACATGGGTTTTTATTATGGCAGCATGTATTAATTTCAAACTATAATGGCCAAAAGCTGAGCAATAATGATTTTTTTCCATTTCTTTCTTAATATTCCTGTTAAAATGGATTTAGAATAAATTAATTCTCAGCAAAATGTATCACCCACAGAAAGCCTAATTGGTGGCGGAAAAAAACAAGATATAGATCAATTCATTGTGATGAGTAGTGATAAAGTTATTGGCAAATGAATGGGAGGTGAAAGTTGCTCAGATGCAAAAAAAATCTCAACCCTGTAGGCTGAAGTAGTTAAAGGACAACTGTATTGAGAGGTATATGGAGGCTGCCATGTTTATTTCCTTTTAAGCAATACCAGTTCCCTGGCTATCTTGCTAATCCTCTGCCTCTAATACTTTTAGCCTTAAGGTGCGTACACACGCACTATGGCCGTCAACGACGAGTCCGTCAGACCCTCCCGCTGGGCGGACTTTCAGGCTACAGTAGCGTGGATCGCTCAGAAACAGCCTTATCAGTCCGCCGACAGTGCATACACACGCTCTACTGGTCGCCTGAAAGTCCGCCCAGCGGGAGGGTCTGACGGACCCGTCGTTGGTGGCCGTAGTGCGTGTGTACGCACCTATAGACCCTGAACAAGCATGCAGCAGATCAGGTGTTTCTGATATTTGTGTCAGATTTCTGACAAGATTAGCTGCATGCTTGTTTCTGGTTTGATACAATACTACTGCAGCCAAATAGACCAGCAGGGCTGCCAAGCTTTTAAAAGAATTACATTTGGCAGCCTCCATTTCCCCCACTACAGCTGCCCTTCAAGCCCCAATCACACTTGAAAGCGCAACACCTGCGTGAGTGATTTTTCAGCAGAAAAATCACTGAACACTGCAGCGATTTTTACGCGATCACATTTAGCGATTCTATAGCACTGAAATGCGATCGCCGGGAAATCGCCTGAAAATGGTGCAGGTGACGCGTTTGTGTTTCGTGATTTTGGCGTTCTGCAGCGATTAGCGCAAATCGCCCAAGTAAGATCGGGCCCATAGGGTTTAAATACACTAGTGCTTTCAAAAGCGCTAGCGTTTGAGCATTTTACCGAAATCGCTGGCAAAACGCTCTAGTGTGAATGGGGCCTCAAGCATGGTTGCTGTGTCCAAGCTGGTGTTTTTTTTATTTGTACACTGCTAGCTTCTCCTGACTTATGTTGGTGATGGTCACACAGATCAAGCCGCTAACCCCCCCCCCCTCCACTCTCATTTTATGGGATATGTACACTGCCTGCTTCTCTCGCCTTATGGGGGTGATGGACACTTTGATTGAGCTGCTGCTCCCCCCACCACTGTCATTTTATGGGATATGTACACTGCCTGCTTCTCCTGACTTATGGAGTGATGGACACGTTGATCGAGCTGCTGCTCCCCCCACCACTGTCATTTTATGGGATATGTACATTGCCTGCTTCTCCTGGACCTGACTTATGGGGGTGATGGTCACTCTGACCGAGCCGTTGCTCCCCCCACCACTGTCATTTTATGGGATATGTACACTGCTGCTTCTCCTGGACCTGACTTATGGGGGTGATGGTCACTCTGACCGAGCCGCCGCTCCCCCCACCACTGTCATTTTATGGGATATGTACACTGCCTGCTTCTCCTGACTTATGGGGTGATGGACACGTTGATCGAGCTGCTGCTCCCCCCACCACTGTCATTTTATGGGATATGTACATTGCCTGCTTCTCTTCGACCTGACTTATGGGGGTGATGGTCACTCTGACCGAGCCGCTGCTCCCCACACCACTGTCATTTTATGGGATATGTACACTGCCTGCTTCTCGTGCCTTATGGGGGTGATGGTCACTCTGACCGAGCTGCTGCTCCCCTGGCACTATAATAATACTGACACGTGCACTTCATATAATAATTTTTTTTATTCAAATCACTATGTATATTGAGGCGTTTAACAAAAAAAAAAAATAACATAAATGTATCCTTTTCTCCTATCGTAACTTTAAAATTGATTTTCTCCAAAACTATAAGGTCTTTTTGCAAAATTATTTTCCCCTTATACCCACTGTTCTCTTTAACATACTCTGCTAATTTGGTGATTCTAGCTTGTAAGGGGGCTGTGCAATTTAGCACGAAAATCGCGGACATTAGGCGAAAATAAACACTAAAATATTCGTGGCAAATTTTCGCTTGTCGAAGCGAAAATTTTACTTATTTTGGTGAAAATTCAGCGAAAAGAATATTTGCATTTTTGCTCATCACTGGTGGTAAGTTGTCACTACCTTTTTTTACTTATTTTTTAGTAGCAAAAGTTCTGCCCAAGAATGGCAATGATATGTAGAGATGGCCTGAACGGTTCGAACGCAAACTTATTAGCGCGAACTTCGCTGGTTCGTGTTCGTGGTGAACCTCGAACTATATGCGAGTTCGACCCGCCCCCTATACTACATCATTAGGGTCAACTTTGACCCTCTACATCACAGTCAGCAGACACAGGGTAGCCAATTAGGCTACACCCCCTCCTGGAGCCCCCCCCCCCCTTATAAAACACAGGCAGCGTCAGCCTTTTCACTCACTTGTGTGGCTGCAGTAATTAGAGAAGGGAGAGAACCTGCTGACATGGGGAAAGCTTAGTTAGGCTCTTGTGTTAGGCTTGTAAGCTTGCTCCTTCTTGCTGATCTTATTGCTAAAAAGCACTCCTCATCCTCAACAGCTTTTTTGAGAGCTAATGTTGTTCTTGTGATCTATTGTGTGTGTGTGTGTGTCCCACAGACACTTGTGTTGCAAATACACCCCTGTCAGTCAGTCGCAGCTGCTGGACCTTGGCCCCTTGGTAATTCCTGCTGTGCCACTGCCAGGCCCAGCACATTCAGTGACTACCTGTGTGTGTGACAGGCAGCTGCACATTTGTAATACCAATCACTGCATACCCACCTGTTCAGTGCACCTACCTACCTACGTGAGCGCACGCAGTGTTATATACCACCATTCACTGCACCTGTTCACAGTACCTGTGTGACTGCACATTGTATTAGTCAAGTCAGTGCATACCTTTCACTTCATACCCCCCAATATGGGCAAAATAGGCAGAGGCAGGCCACCCAGTAGGTCTGTTGACTATTTCACACAGAACACCTCATCTTCCTCAGCTTCCGCACGGAACCGTGACATATCTTCCTCCTCCTGCTCTGATTCTTGCACCCCACTTAACACTCAGCCAGCCGCCACCACCAAGTGCCATCACCCCAGGGCTCAGCGGTGTGGAAATTTTTTTGTGTGTCTGCCTCAGATGAGAGCAATGCCATCTGTACTCTCTGCCACCAAAAATTGAGCCGTGGAAAGACCAAGACCTGCGTAGGGACAACATCCTTACAAAGGCACATGATGACTGCAATGGGATGACCACCTGAGGAAAAGCAGCACACAAAAGCAAAGCCACACACCGCAGTGGAAGATACCGTCCAAGCCACAATTATTTCTCAAAAAAGGTGATACCCAAACTGTACCGTGATGTTGAAAGGCAAGTGATGTCATCTCTGGCACACAGCGTTGGGTCAAGGGTCCATCTGACCACGCGGTCTGCAAAGCACGGTCAGGCTTGTCCGAAGACTAAGTAAGTCCTCACACACAGCATCTCTGCCTGCCCGCTGTGTGACTGCCTGCCCCAAGACTAAGTCGGTCCCCACACAGCATCTCTGCCTGCAGGCTGCTTGACTGCCTTCCCCACCACCACCAACAGGGTTCAGGACTCCAGGTGGATTCCTGAATTTTTTAGGCCACTGCTAGCAGCGGCCGCTATAATAATTTTTCTGGTGCGTGCACATGCCTGCCTAATTTTTCTAGCTGCACTGCAGCTGCAACCACAAAACAAAAGGCATGTACATGTGTCAATTCCTCTTCGGGATCGTTACCTTGCCGCGGTGAGGGGGCTTGCGTATCACAATGAAGCAATGACCGCCGGCTATATGAGTGTCTCAGTGGGGGGGGGGGTGTAGGCACACCGAAGATAATAAGGTCGTTGCTTCATTGTGCACAGACCAAATTCGATCAGCTGGACAGTCACTGTTCTGTCATTGAGCTACCTCAGCCCGGCAACCATATGGGCTGGAAAGCCACCATCACCTGCACTCTCGCCATGGTGCACACCAGTCCAGCACAGCCGTCACTACACAAACAGCTGTGTGTGGTGCGTTACACAGTGAGTTTGGTCTGTCAGTGTGAATCAGTACACGAATTACACTACCTGATTTATGTATACACATGCAAGATGTTTTAAAGCACTTTAGGCCTCCAGTTTAGCATGCAATCTGATTTCTGCCCTTAAAGGGACACTGAAGCCAGAAAAAAAAATAGTTTTACTCACCTGGGGCTTCTACCAGCCCCCTGCAGCAATCCTGTGCCCTCGCAGCCACTCACTAATCCTCTGGTCCCCCACTGCCAGCTAGTTTTGTTTTTGCCAACAAGCCCGACAGGACTGGCCACGCGTATCTTCCTCTGCATTCCCGACTGCAATTAGAGCTATTGCGGGCCGCAACGCGTACAAAAATACATGTTGACGCATATCTATGCATTGGTAACGCGGCAACGCGTATTTTTGTACGTGTTGCGGCCCGCAATAGTGCTAATTGCAGTCGCGTAGTGATGTCAGATGTGACGTATGTGGAAAAGGGGCCCGACTGGGAGAAGACCCGAATGTACGTCGTGGGACCTCCAGACCAGCACTGAGCTGCAGAAAGCCCCGGGTAAGTTCAAATTTTTATTCTAGTTTGAGCTCGAAGTCCCTTTAAATCGCTGCTGTGTGTCAAATCCAGATTTTTCCCCGGGGACTTTTGGCGTGTATCCCACTCATCCATGCAAAAACTCAGATGTTAGACCCCATGAAACATCTTTTCCATCACTTTTGTGGCCAGCATAAATGTTTCTAGTCTTCATAGTTCGCCTCCCCATTGAAGTCTATTGCGGTTCGGAAAGTTCGCGCAAAACAAACTTTTTGCGGAGGTTCGCGTTCGAGGTTCGTGAACCGAAATTGGAGGTTCGAGCCATCTCTAATGCTATGTAAAAACACAAAAATGAGCATAATGATATTGTGTCTATACAGCACACTGTGCTCACACAAGAGCCAGAACAAGGTACTCCAGCACCCAAGGCAGAGACGCCAAAGTGTGCCCCATCCATCCCTTCCACCCCAGCCGTCACACACTGATTGCTATTAGACTAAGAAGTGCCCCAGGGCCCCCCCCAACATCTTAATCTCTAGTTATCTGGCTTGTAGAGACTACCATGTATCCCTTTTTCTTATTTCTCTGTGCTTCAAACACCATGCGCCCCCTCCTACACTGCGCCCTGAGGCTGGAGCCTCTCTCGTCTCTGCCTCAGCCCAGCCCTGAATAGCCTTACCACACAATGGCTGAAGGAGAAAAAGGTGAACATCCTTGCATAGACTATTAAGAGTCCAGACTTAAATTCTCAGTCCTCGGCCCGGTTCTGGTTCACACTACTGAAGCAAATCAAACACATTAGAGCCATTATAATGCAAGTTTCGCAAGACTGATTCTCAAGATTCTCTCGATCCAACCGGATGTTCGATGAAAATCTTGAGAACCTGTCAGGGAAGATTTTGTTCATCCATACCCGACATCCACATCTACCATCAGACTGAAGAAGTTTGGTCATGGATTCTGCAGAAATATTGCCAGAGAGCACCAGAAAGCTGAAGAGGTTTCTCCAAGGAGGTTGACCAGAAGATGGTGGATCATCTACAATATCGGGGGTTCTGGCTTGGCTAGAGTGCCCTGGTGAGATGAAAAAAAAATAATGTAAAATTGGTTTGAATTTTTCTTTTTTCTTTCTCTCTTTTTTTTTTAACCACTTGCCGATGGGCGGCAACAAAGTGGTGCGCAGAACGACCGCCTAACGCCCATCGGCGGTGGCTCGTTCTGTGCTATCTGGCTCGGTGTGCATGCATCTGTCGGCAATAGGCTCCCCCCACCCGCGACGTCATCCCGTCGGACGTTCGGAAGCGTCGGCGGGTTGTTAACCCACAGATCGCCGCATAGTAAGCGTATAATATGCTTTGTAATGTATACAAAGCGAATTATACAGGCTGCCGCCTGCCCTGGTGGTTTCAATGATCAAGGGACCACCAGGGCAGGCTGCAGCCCTCCCTGTCTGCACACACACACACTGATCTGCCCCCCCCTCCTGCCCTCTGATCTCTCACAGCACTCCTCAGACCCCCCCCCCTGCCCACCCCCCAGACCCATGTTTGCACCCAATCACCCCCCTAATCACCCATCAATCACTCCCTGTCACTATCTGTCAATGTTATTTTTTAGGTTAGGTCCTAAACTTCCCCCTGGGGGCTCCTAATCACCCCTCCACACCCTCAGATCCTCCCCAGATCCAGTCCCAGACCTCCTCTGTGTACTGTATACATCTATTCTTCCCTGTAATCACCCACTGATCACCTGTCAATCACCTGTCAATCACCCATCAATCACTCCCTGTCACCACCTGTCACTGCTACCCATCAGATCAGACCCTAACCTGCCCCTTGCGGGCACCCAATCACCCCCCCGCACCCTCAGATTGCCCTCAGACCCCCCCCCCCCCTTATCAATTTGCCAGTGCATTGCTTGCATATATTCTCCACTGTAATCACCTACTGATCACCTATCAATCACCCCGTTACCCCCTGTCACAACCTGTCGCTGCTACCCATCAGATCAGACCCTCATCTGCCCCTTGCGGGCACCCAATCACCCGTCCACACCCTCAGAATGCCCTCAGACCCCAGCCCTGATCACCTCGCCAGTGCATCTATTCTCCCCTCCAATCACACCCTGATCACCTATCAATCACCTCGTCACCCTCTGTCACCACCTGTCACTGGTACCCATCAGATCAGACCCTAAACCGCCCCCTGCGGGATCCCAGACACCCGCCCACACCCTCAGATCATCCTCAGACCCGCCTTAACACCTCTCCAGTGCATTATTTACATCTGTTCTCCCCTCTAATCAGCCATCAATCACCCATAAATCACCCCTTGTCACTGCTACCCATCATACCCATCAGATCAGACCCTCATCTGCCCCTTTGCGGGCACCCAAACACCCGCCCACACCCTCGGATCGCCCTCAGACCCCCCCCCCCCCCCCCCCCCCCCGATCACCTCCCCAGTGCATTGCTTGCATCTATTCCCCCCTCTAATCACACCTTGAGACACCCATCAATCACCTCCTGTCACCACCTGTCACCCCCTACCCATCAGATCAGGCCCTAATTTGCCCCGTGTTGGCTCCTGATCACTCGGCCGAACCCTCAGATCCCCCTCAGACCCCTTCCGATCACCTCCTTAGTGCATTGATTGCATCTATTCTCCCCTCTAATCACCCCCTGAGACACCCATAAATCACCTCCTGTCACCCCTAGCACTCCTATCCATCAGATCAGGCTCTAATCTGCGGGCTTCTGATCACCCAGCCAAACGTCCTATGAGTACCTTTTGGATTTCACAGGTCATTTTGAGGCATTTGGTTTCTAGACTACTCTTCACGGTTTAGGGCCCCTAAAATGCCAGGGCAGTATAGGAACCCCACAAGTGACCCCATTTTAGAAAGAAGACACCCCAAGGTATTCCGTTAGGTGTATGGTGAGTTCATAGAAAATTTAATTTTTTGTCACAAGTTAGTGGAAAATGACACTTTGTGAAAAAAACAATAAAAATCAATTTCCGTTAACTTGTGACAAAAAATAAAATTTTCTATGAACTCACCATACACCTAACGGAATACCTTGGGGTGTCTTCTTTCTAAAATGGAGTCATTTGTGGGGTTCCTATACTGCCCTGGCATTTTAGGGGCTCTAAAGCATGAGGAGTAGTCTAGAAAACAAATGCCTCAAAATGACCTGTGAAATCCTAAAGGTACTCATAGGACATTGGGCCCCTTAGCGCAGCTAGGCTAGAAAAAAGTGTCACACATGTGGTATCGCTGTACTCAGGAGAAGTAGTATAATGTGTTTTGGGGTGTATTTTTACACATATCCATGCTGGGTGGGAGAAATCTCTCTGTAAATGGACAATTGTGTGCGAAAAAAATCTCATTTTACAGAGATATTTCTCCCACCCAGCACGAGTATGTGAAAAAATACACCCCAAAACACATTATACTATTTCTCTAGAGTGCAGGGATACCACATGTGTGACCCCTTTTTTCAGCCTAGGTGCGCTAAGGGGCCCAAAGTCCTATGAGCACCTTTAGGCTTTACAGGGGTGCTTACAATTTAGCACCCCCCAAAATGCCAGGACAGTAATGTGTGACCCCTTTTTTCAGCCTAGGTGCGCTAAGGGGCCCAAAGTCCTATGAGCACCTTTAGGCTTTACAGGGGTGCTTACAATTTAGCACCCCCCAAAATGCCAGGACAGTAAACACACCCCACAAATGACCTCATTTTGGAAAGTAGACACCCCAAAGTATTTAGAGAGGGGCATGGTGAGTCCGTGGCAGATTTCATTTTTTTTTGTCACAAGTTAGCAGAAATGGAAACTTTTTTTTTTTTAATTTTGTCACAAAGTGTCATTTTCCGCTAACTTGTGACAGAAAATAAAATCTTCTATGAACTCACTATGCATCTCAGTGAATACTTTGTGGTGTTTTATTTCCAAAATGGGTCATTTGGGGGGTATTTATACTATCCTGGAATTTTAGCACCTCATGAAACATGTCAGGTGGTCAGAAAAGTCAGAGATGCTCCAAAATGGGAAAATTCACTTTTGGCACCATAGTTTGTAAACGCTATAACTTTTACCCAAACCAATCAATATACACTGAATGTTTTTTTTTTTTTTTTATCAAAGACATGTAGCACAATAAATTTGGACAAACAATGTATATAGAAATTTTACTTTATTTGAAAAATGTCGGCACAGAAAATTAAAAAAATCATTTTTTGACAAAATTCATGTCTTTTTTTGATGATTTCCTTTCAATCTGTCTTTTAGGACAGACAAATGCAATACACATGCGGGTGGTCACTTTCAGGCGCCAATGGGCTGGCAGGAAGATGTTAAACAATACAAGTTGCCTGGCAGTCCTGCTGATCTCTTTGGCTGCAGTAGAGTCTGAATCACACACCTGAAACAAGCATGTGGCTAATCCAGTCAAACTCATCTGTATGCTTGTTCAGGGTGTATGGCTATACATATTGAAGGCAGATGATTAGTAGGACAGCCAGTGAAATGTATTGTTTAAAATAAATCAAATATGTCAGCCTCTCAGTACGGTGTCATTTAAAGGGAACCTGAAGCGAGAAGTAAATGGAGGCTGCCATATTTATTTCCTGCTACTAGCTGCTACTGGCTGCAGTAGTTTCTGAATAACATTAGAAACAAGCATGCAGCTCATTCAGTAACATCTGACAATAATGTCAGAAACGTCTGAACTGCCAATGCTTGTTCAGGGGTTAGAACTGTAAGAGGCAGAGGAGCATTGGGATATCCAGACAACTGCTGTTGCTTAAAATGAAATACATATGGCAGCCTCCATATCCCTCTCACTACAGGTGTCCTTTAACTTCTTGGTAGCAAGAGCTACACAAGAGCTTCGTGATGGTCAGAAGGTCAGGAGCCAATTTCATTTGCTCCTCACCCTGTGATCACTGTGAGCCAATCATAGTGATCATAGGGTCAGGAGCCAATCATCTGGCTCACGGCGCTCTGCTGTCACACTGACTGCAAAGCGAGTGGGCTGCAGCAACAGGAAAGCAGCACAGTTGGCGGTAGGGATAGCTGGTCCCAAACATGGCATAGATTCCAATTACCGCTGTCTGGAAGAGGTTACAATAGGACTATTGCTCTTCATGTAGTTGGGCTGAATGTCAAGAGCCTACCAGTATTATATGTTATTTCCATTCTACTCTAAGACATCCCAAACTGTATATTGCTGTACAAGAGTCCTCTCTCCTCCCTCCTGATTCTGCAGTCACAGCAGCCCATCTCCACACAACCAATGTGCCTCCACAAATACACCAGTAATGGGACATGACAGGTGCCCAACGTCCACCAATCCAAACACCGGGAATGGAAGCTTAGCCAGGGAAGACATAGCTGGCTCCGTTATCAGGGACAGCAATGGCAGATCGGCATGCAGTTCTCTTTACAGATCTCCATCTCTTGGCATACAACAGGGCCGGATTTAGGCCAAGGCCGCCCAGGCCATGGCCTAGGGCACCACAGGAGCAAGGGCACCAAAGCAGCAGGCTAAACTGGTGCAGCATTTGCAAGCTTGCAAGGGAGATCAGGCAAGTGCCTGACCGCGGTACTCTGCTGCTAGAAGCCTGTGCTGCAGCCATCTTGCTCTCTGTGCACGTTTGCATTGTGGCCGGCGGCTATGGACTTGGGCAGCATTGGAGACAGAAAGGAAGAGGAAGCTTCTGCACTGGAGGCAAGCGGAGAAGTGACAGTGATGGCTGCTGCGGTGTGAAGGCGAGCTGGCTACCTATACTGAAGGGGGTGGGAAAAGGAGGAATTAAGGAAGTCATCTGGCTACCTATACTGGAGGGAAAGGGGGAGGGGTCATCTGGCTACCTATACTGGAGGCATAGGGGGAGGGGTCATCTGGCTACCTATACTGGAGGGAAAGGGGGAGGGGTCATCTGGCTACCTATACTGGAAGGAAAGGGGGAGGGGTCATCTGGCTACCTATACTGGAGGAAAGGGGGAGGGGTCATCTGGCTACCTATACTGGAGGCATAGGGGTAGGGATCATCTGGCTACCTATACTGGAGGGAAAGGGGGAGGGGTCATCTGGCTACCTATACTGGAGGCATAGGGGGAGGGAGTCATCTGGCTACCTATACTGGAGGGAAAGGGGGAGGGGTCATCTGGCTACCTATACTGGAGGGAAGGGGGGGGTCATCTGGCTACCTATACTGGAGGGAAAGGGGGAGGTGTCATCTGGCTACCTATACTGGAGGGAAAGGGGGAGGTGTCATCTGGCTACCTATACTGGAGGGAAGGGGGAGGGGTCATCTCGTTACCTATACCAAAGGGGGGCGGCTGGTGACAGTGGCCTTGGGCGGTAAAGAGTACAAATCCGGCCCTGGCATACAATGGCCATGGGAGGGGGTGAATGTGGGGAATACATTTCATACTTACAGGGTCAGCAGAAATCTCCCTGTGATTATTACCATTTAGTATTTATATTGCGCTGACATCTCCTGCTGCGATTCAGAGAGTCTTGCCATTAATTGTCCCTCAGAGGAGCTCACAATCTCATCTCCACCATCATTATGTGTCCATCGTAGTCTTGGGCCAATTTAGGGGGGAGCCTAGGACATCGGTACGGTAGTGAGAGGAATGTGGAGGCTGCCATATATATTTATTTTTAAACAATACTTGTTGCCTGGCAGCCCTGCTGATCTATTTGGCTGCAGTAGTGTCTGAATTACACCAGAAACAAGCATGCAGCTAATCTTGTCAGATCTGACAATAGTGTCAGCGACACCTGATCTGCTGCATGCTTGTTCAGGGGCTGTGGCTAAGAGGCAGAGGATCAGCAGGGCTGACAGGCAACTGGTATTACTTAAATGGAAATAAATATGGCAGCCTCCATATCCCTCTTGCTTCAGTTGTCCTTTAACTGTATGTTTGTTGGATGTGGGAGGAAACTGGAGTGCCCGGAGGAAACCCACACAGACACGGGGAGAACATACAAACTCCTTGCAGATAGTGGCCTGGCTGGGATGCTAACCCAGCGCTGCACGGCGACAGTGCCAACCACTATTACCCCATGATGCTGTGTGATCAGCACAACCTATGCAGCTCACTTTACTCACACCTCTGCTTTCATGCTGCACTTTATTCTAGCAGATATCAGCATCAGCCCCCTGCACTCACAATCTACATGCAATCAGGAATTCAGGGAAACAGACGCATTTATAGCAAATATCAGCATCAGCCCCCCTGCACTCACAATCTACATGCAATCAGGAAATCAGGGAAACAGACGCATTTATAGCAGATATCAGCATCAGCCCCCTGCGCTCACAATCTACATGCAATCAGGAATTCAGGGAAACAGACGCATTTATAGCAAATATCAGCATCAGCCCCCCTGCGCTCACAATCTACATGCAATCAGGAAATCAGGGAAACAGACGCATTTATAGCAAATATCAGCATCAGCCCCCCTGCACTCACAATCTACATGCAATCAGGAAATCAGGGAAACAGACGCATTTATAGCAAATATCAGCATCAGCCCCCCTGCACTCACAATCTACATGCAATCAGGAAATCAGGGAAACAGACGCATTTATAGCAAATATCAGCATCAGCCCACTGCACTCACAATCTACATGCATTCAGGAAATCAGGGAAACAGACGCATTTATAGCAAATATCAGCATCAGCCCACTGCACTCACAATCTACATGCAATCAGGAAATCAGGGAAACAGACGCATTTATAGCAAATATCAGCATCAGCCCCCCTGCACTCACAATCTACATGCAATCAGGAAATCAGGGAAACAGACGCATTTATAGCAAATATCAGCATCAGCCCCCCTGCACTCACAATCTACATGCAATCAGGAAATCAGGGAAACAGACGCATTTATAGCAAATATCAGCATCAGCCCCCCTGCACTCACAATCTACATGCAATCAGGAAATCAGGGAAACAGACGCATTTATAGCAAATATCAGCATCAGCCCCCCTGCACTCACAATCTACATGCAATCAGGAAATCAGGGAAACAGACGCATTTATAGCAAATATCAGCATCAGCCCCCCTGCACTCACAATCTACATGCAATCAGGAAATCAGGGAAACAGACGCATTTATAGCAAATATCAGCATCAGACCCCCTGCACTCACAATCTACATGCAATCAGGAAATCAGGGAAACAGACGCATTTATAGCAAATATCAGCATCAGACCCCCTGCACTCACAATCTACATGCAATCAGGAAATCAGGGAAACAGACGCATTTATAGCAAATATCAGCATCAGCCCCCCTGCACTCACAATCTACATGCAGTCAGGAAATCAGGGAAACAGACGCATTTATAGCAAATATCAGCATCAGCCCCCCTGCACTCACAATCTACATGCAGTCAGGAAATAAGGGAAACAGACGCATTTATAGCAAATATCAGCATCAGCCCCCCTGCACTCACAATCTACATGCAATCAGGAAATCAGGGAAACAGACGCATTTATAGCAAATATCAGCATCAGCCCCCCTGCACTCACAATCTACATGCAATCAGGAAATCAGGGAAACAGACGCATTTATAGCAAATATCAGCATCAGCCCCCCTGCACTCACAATCTACATGCAATCAGGAAATCAGGGAAACAGACGCATTTATAGCAAATATCAGCATCAGCCCCCCTGCACTCACAATCTACATGCAATCAGGAAATCAGGGAAACAGACGCATTTATAGCAAATATCAGCATCAGCCCCCCTGCACTCACAATCTACATGCAATCAGGAAATCAGGGAAACAGACGCATTTATAGCAAATATCAGCATCAGCCCCCCTGCACTCACAATCTACATGCAATCAGGAAATCAGGGAAACAGACGCATTTATAGCAAATATCAGCATCAGCCCCCCTGCACTCACAATCTACATGCAATCAGGAAATCAGGGAAACAGACGCATTTATAGCAAATATCAGCATCAGCCCCCCTGCACTCACAATCTACATGCAATCAGGAAATCAGGGAAACAGACGCATTTATAGCAAATATCAGCATCAGCCCCCCTGCACTCACAATCTACATGCAATCAGGAAATCAGGGAAACAGACGCATTTATAGCAAATATCAGCATCAGCCCCCCTGCACTCACAATCTACATGCAATCAGGAAATCAGGGAAACAGACGCATTTATAGCAAATATCAGCATCAGCCCCCCTGCACTCACAATCTACATGCAATCAGGAAATCAGGGAAACAGACGCATTTATAGCAAATATCAGCATCAGCCCCCCTGCACTCACAATCTACATGCAATCAGGAAATCAGGGAAACAGACGCATTTATAGCAAATATCAGCATCAGCCCCCCTGCACTCACAATCTACATGCAATCAGGAAATCAGGGAAACAGACGCATTTATAGCAAATATCAGCATCAGCCCCCCTGCACTCACAATCTACATGCAATCAGGAAATCAGGGAAACAGACGCATTTATAGCAAATATCAGCATCAGCCCCCCTGCACTCACAATCTACATGCAATCAGGAAATCAGGGAAACAGACGCATTTATAGCAAATATCAGCATCAGCCCCCCTGCACTCACAATCTACATGCAATCAGGAAATCAGGGAAACAGACGCATTTATAGCAAATATCAGCATCAGCCCCCTGCACTCACAATCTACATGCAATCAGGAAATCAGGGAAACAGACGCATTTATAGCAAATATCAGCATCAGCCCCCCTGCACTCACAATCTACATGCAATCAGGAAATCAGGGAAACAGACGCAGTTAAAAACCTCGGAAGGTGCTGGGAATGGAGGACATTAGTTCACAAAGCATTGCAGTATTTCGCATTAACCCGGCCCACTGATCATCACTATTTCCTTCTTGGAACTGGTCCATACACTAACCAATACTGCCCAGCATGCAAGCAGACAGTTTGATGTGCACATGGTCTAGGGTAGAGTTTGGGCCATACCAGCCTGCATGGGTGACAAATGACAAGGGTGAGGCAAGGAAGGGGACAGGAATTCATCATCTTTTTCTTTTGTTTATTTTTATTATTTTTATTTCATTAAAGTAGAACTGAACTCTTGCACAGGACAGAAAGAAACCATAGAGAAATTCACCCTGTATGTATTTAGAGAGTTTAGCCAGTCTAATTCCCCCTCATCTGTGACTAATCACTGCTGTATTTTAATCTCTCAGCTGCGCCAGCTGACTGCCATGGCAGAGCAGCTAATTTGTAAACACAGGATGTTAACCCTACTGGCTTGATTCACTAACAAGTGGTAGCTATTAGCACGTCCATGCTAAACAGTTAGCACGCAAAGTGCCGCGCACACTTTTGGGAGCACAAAGTCTCGCGATTGTGGACATTTGTGCGCAATAACGTGGACGTTTGCGTGTGAACGGGCGCCCAATTATCACGCGCAAATATCTGCGATTGCGTAATCGCGGGACTTACTTTGTGTGCTGTTTAGCACGGGCATAGTAACAGTTAGCACTTGTTAGTATATCAAGACCTATGTCTGCTTTCATGAAAGCAGTAAGTAGATACACTGCAGATTTATTGCAGGATTTGTATCAGCTGTAACAAAGAAGTGTTTTTCTTTAAAGGTCATTTTGCTGCTGCGTATCTTTTACAGCAGAGGGGAAGTTCTGAGTTCAGGTCCTCTTTAAAGAATTTATCAAGATATTCTCAAAAACTTCAAGGTCTTTTTTCAGGGTATTGCTCTCACTATTCTTGTTAATATTCCTAAAGTTGGCACCATTGACTTAAATGTAAAAATTTGGGAATTTAGGCTAAAATCAGAACGGCAATTTCGCACAAAAAAAAAAGTTTGGTAATCGAAATCAACCAGGTTTGCTATGAAACTGAACTCTGAATTCTCACCTTCTCATAAAGAATAGTTCCCATGATGAATCCTTCCCCGGCGTTAGCAAATTCATGGTTTTCCGCAGCAATTTATGAGCAGCACATTAATACCATTTGGTCATTTATCCACTATTTTTCCTTTTGTAACTTTCATATTTATTTTCTCAAAACTAATACAGGATCTTCTCAAAAAATTAGCATAGTGTGATAAAGTTGTGATAAAGTTCATTATTTTCTGTAATGTACTGATAAACATTAGACTTTCATATATTTTAGATTCATTACACACAACTGAAGTAGTTCAAGCCTTTTATTGTTTTAATATTGATGATTTTGGCATACAGCTCATGAAAACCCAAATGTCCTATCTCAAAAAATTAGCATATTTCATCCGACCAATAAAAGAAAAGTGTTTTTAAAACAAAAAAAGTCAACCTTCAAATAATTATGTTCAGTTATGCACTCAATACTTGGTCGGGAATCCTTTTGCAGAAATGACTGCTTCAATGTGGCGTGGCATGGAGGCAATCAGCCTGTGGCACTGCTCAGGTGTTATGGAGGTCGAGGATGCTTCGATAGCGGCCTTAACTACTTCCCGACCACCGTATAGACAAATGGCGGCCGGGAAGCAGACGCCGCAAGGACCGCCGTATTGACAAAATGCGGCGGTCCTTGTTTGGGCATGGGCGGAGCGATCGTGTCATCCGTGACGCGATCCTCCGCCTCCGCCTGTCGCCGCACACTTGCCGCAACATCCCGCCGGCCATACGGAAGCGCCGGCGGGATGTTAACCCGACGATCGCCGCATACAAAGTGTATAATACACTTTGTAATGTTTACAAAGTGTATTATACAGGCTGCCTCCTGCCCTGGTGGTCCCAGTGTCCGAGGGACCACCAGGGCAGGCTGCAGCCACCCTAGTCTGCACCAAGCACACTGATTTTCTCCCCCCCCCCGCCCCAGATCGCCCACAGCACCCATCAGACCCCCCCTGCCCACACCCCCAGACCCCTGTTTGCACCCAATCACCCCCCTAATCACCCATCAATCACTCCCTGTCACTATCTGTCAACGCTATTTTTTTTATACCCCCCCCTGCCCCCTGCTCCCTCCTGATCACCCCCCACCCCCCAGATTCTCCCCAGACCCCCCCCAGACCCCCCCCCCCATGTACTGTATGCATCTATCCCCCCTGATCACCTGTCAATCACCTGTCAATCACCTGTCAATCACCCGTCAATCACCCATCAATCACCCCCTGTCACTGCCACCCATCAATCAGCCCCTAACCTGCCCCTTGCGGGCAATCTGATCACCCCCCCACACCAATAGATCGCCCGCAGATCCGACATCAGATCACCTCCCAAATCCATTGTTTACATCTATTCTCTCCTCTAAACACACACTAATTACCCATCAATCACCCATCAATCACCCCCTATCACCACCTGTCACTTTTACCTATCAGATCAGACCTTAATCTGCCCCTTGCGGGCACCCAATCACCCGCCCACACGCTCAGATTGCCCTCAGACCCCCCCTTATCAATTCACCAGTGCATTCATTACATCTGTTCTTCCCTGTAATAACCCACTGATCACCTGTCAATCACCTGCCAATCACCTATCACCCATCAATCACCCCCTGTCACCCCCTGTCACTGCCACCCATCAATCAGCCCCTAACCTGCCCCTTGCGGGCAATCTGATCACCCACCCACACCATTAGATCGCCCGCAAACCCGCCGTCAGATTACCTCCCAAATGTATTGTTTACATCTGTTATCTTCTCTAAACACCCACTAATTACCCATCAATCACCCCCTATCACTGTTACCTATCAGATCAGACCCTAATCTGCCCCTTGCGGGCACCCAATCACCCGCCTCCACGCTCAGATTACCCTCAGACCCCCCCTTATCAATTCGCCAGGGCATTATTTACATCTATCCTTCCCTGTAATAACCCACTGATCACCTGTCAATCACCTGCCTATCACCCATCAATCACCCCCTGTCACCCCCTGTCACTGCCACCCAACAATCAGCCCCTAACCTGCCCCTTGCGGGCAATCTGATTACCCACCCACACCAATAGCTCGCCCGCAGATCCGACATCAGATCACCACCCAAGCGCAGCGTTTACTCTCCTCTAAACACCCACTAATTACCCATCAATCACCCATCAATCACCCCCTATCACCACCTGTCACTGTTACCCATCAGATCAGACCCTAATCTGCCCCTTGCGGGCACCCAATCACCCGCCTACACGCTCAGATTACCCTCAGACCCCCCCTTATCAATTCGCCAGTGCAATATTTACATCTGTTCTCCCCTGTAATAAGCCACTGATTACCTGTCAATCACCTGTCAATCACCTATCAATCACCCATCAATCACCCCCTGTCACTGCCACCCATCAATCACCCGCTGTCACTGCCACCCATCAATCAGCCCCTAACCTGCCCCTTGCGGGCAATCTGATCACCCACCCACACCAATAGATCGCTCGCAGATCCGATGTCCGATCACCTCCCAAGTGCAGTGTTTACATCTGTTCTCTACCCTAAACACCCACTAATTACCCATCAATCACCCCCTGTCACTGCTACCTATCAGATTAGACCCCTATCTGCCCCTAGGGCACTCAAACACCCGCCCACACCCTCAGAATGCCCTCAGACCCCAGCCCTGATCACCTCGCCAGTGCATTGCTTGCATCTATTCCCCCCTCTAATCACACCTTGAGACACCCATCAATCACCTCCTGTCACCCCCTAGCACACCTACCCATCAGATCAGGCCCTAATTTGCCCCGTGTGGGCTCCTGATCACTCGGCCAAACCCTCAGATCCCCCTCAGACCCCCTTCCGATCACCTCCCCAGTGCATTGATTGCATCTATTTTCCCCTCTAACCACCCCCTGAGACACCCATCAATCACCTCCTGTCACCCCCCTAGCACTCCTATCCATCAGATCAGGCCCAATACAACCTGTCATCTAAAAGGCCACCCTGCTTATGACCGGTTCCACAAAATTCGCCCCCTCATAGACCACCTGTCATCAAAATTTGCAGATGCTTATACCCCTGAACAGTCATTTTGAGACATTTGGTTTCCAGACTACTCACGGCTTTGGGCCCGTAAAATGCCAGGGCGGTATAGGAACCCCACAAGTGTCCCCATTTTAGAAAAAAAGACTCCCCAAGGTATTCTGCTAGGTGTATGACGAGTTCATAGAAGATATTATTTTTTGTCAAAAGTTAGCGGAAATTGATTTTTATTGGTTTTTTTCCACAAAGTGTCACTTTCCGCTAACTTTTGACAAAAAATAAAATCTTCTATGAACTCGTCATACACCTAACAGAACACCTTGGGGTGTCTTCTTTCTAAAATGGGGTCACTTGTGGGGTTCCTATACTGCCCTGGCATTTTAGGGGCCCTAAACCGCGAGGAGTAGTCTAGAAAACAAATGCCTCAAAATGACCTGTGAATAGGACATTGGGCCCCTTAGCGCACCTAGGCTGCAAAAAAGTGTCACACATGTGGTACCGCCGTACTCAGGAAAAGTAGTATAATGTGTTTTGGGGTGTATTTTTACACATACCCATGCTGGGTGGGAGAAATTTCTATGTAAATGGACAATTGTGTGTAAAAAAATCAAACAATTGTCATTTACAGAGATATTTCTCCCACTTAGCATGGGTATGTGTAAAAATACACCCCAAAACGCATTATACTACTTCTCCTGAGTACGGTGGTACCACATGTGTGGCACTTTTTTACACCCTAAGTACGCTAAGGGGCCCAAAGTCCAATGAGTACCTTTAGGATTTCACAGGTCATTTTGCGACATTTGGTTTCAAGACAACTCCTCACGGTTTAGGGCCCCTAAAATGCCAGGGCAGTATAGGAACCCCACAAATGACCCCATTCTAGAAAGAAGACACCCAAAGGTATTCCGTACGGAGTATGGTGAGTTCATAGAAGATTTTATTTTTTGTCACAAGTTAGCGGAAAATGACACTTTGTGAAAAAAAAACTATTAAAATCAATTTCCGCTAACTTGTGACAAAAAAATAAAAACTTCTATGAACTCACCATACTCCTAACGGAATACCTTGGGGTGTCTTCTTTCTAAAATGGGGTCATTAGTGGGGTTCCTATACTGCCCTGGCATTTTAGGGGCCCTAAACCGCGAGGAGTAGTCTTGAAACAAAAATGACCTGTGAAATCCTAAAGGTACTCATTGGACTTTGGGCCCCTTAGTGCAGTTAGGGTGCAAAAAAGTGCCACACATGTGGTATCGCCGTACTCGGGAGAAGTAGTATAATGTGTTTTGGGGTGTATTTTTACACATACCCATGCTGGGTGGGAGAAATACCTCTGTAAATGACAATCTTTTGATTTTTTTACACACAATTGTCCATTTACAGAGGTATTTCTCCCACCCAGCATGGGTATGTGTAAAAATACACCCCAAAACACATTGTACTACTTCTCCCGAGTATGGCGATACCACATGTGTGGCACTTTTTTGCACCCTAACTGCGCTAAAGGGCCCATAGTCCAATGAGTACCTTTAGGATTTCACAGGTCATTTTGAGAAATTTCGTTTCAAGACTACTCCTCACGGTTTAGGGCCCCTAAAATGCCAGGGCAGTATAGGAACCCCACAAATGACCCCATTTTAGAAAGAAGACACCCCAAGGTATTCCGTTAGTAGTATGGCGAGTTCATAGAAGATTTTATTTTTTGTCACAAGTTAGCGGAAATTGATTTTAATTGTGTTTTTTCACAAAGTGTAATTTTCCGCTAACTTTTGACAAAAAATAAAATCTTCTATGAACTCACCATACTCCTAACGGAATACCTTGGGGTGTCTTCTTTCTAAAATAGGGTCATTTGTGGGGTTCCTATACTGCCCTGGCATTTTAGGGGCCCTAAACCGTGAGGAGTAGTCTTGAAACGAAATTTCTCAAAATGACCTGTGAAATCCTAAAGGTACTCATTGGACTTTGGACCCTTTAGCGCAGTTAGGGTGCAAAAAAGTGCCACACATGTGGTATCGCCGTACTCAGGAGAAGTAGTATAATGTGTTTTGTGGTGTATTTTTACACATACCCATGCTGAGTGGGAGAAAGATCTCTGTAAATGGACAATTGTGTGTAAAAAAAATTAACAAATTGTCATTTACAGAGATATTTCTCCCACCCAGCATGGGTATGTGTAAAAATACACCCCAAAACACATTAAACTACTTCTCCTGAGTACGGCAATACCACATGTGTGGCACTTTTTTGCAGCCTAACTGCGCTAAGGGGTCCAAAGTCCAATGAGCACCTTTAGGCTTTACAGGGGTGCTTACAATTTAGCACCCCCCAAAATGTCAGGACAGTAAACACACCCCACAAATGACCCCATTTTGGAAAGTAGACCCTTCAAGGTATTCAGAGAGGGGCATGGTGAGTCCGTGGCAGATTTCATTTTTTTTTTGTCGCAAGTTAGAAGAAATGGAAACTTTTTTTTTTTTTTTTTTTTCTCACAAAGTGTCATTTTCCGCTTACTTGTGACAAAAAATAATATCTTCTATGAACTCACTATGCCTCTCAGTGAATACTTTGGGATGTCTTCTTTCCAAAATGGGGTCATTTGGGGGGTATTTATACTATCCTGGAATTCTAGCCCCTCATGAAACATGACAGGGGGTCAGAAAAGTCAGAGATGCTTGAAAATGGGAAAATTCACTTTTTGCACCATAGTTTGTAAACGCTATAACTTTTACCCAAACCAATAAATATACACTGAATGGGGTTTTTTTTATAAAAAACATGTTTGTCCACATTTTTCGCGCTGCATGTATACAGAAATTTTACTTTATTTGAAAAATGTTAGCACAGAAAGTTAAAAAAAATCATTTTTTTGCCAAAATTCATGTCTTTTTTGATGAATATAATAAAAAGTAAAAATCGCAGGAGCAATCAAATAGCACCAAAAGAAAGCTTTATTAGTGACAAGAAAAGGAGCCAAAATTCATTTACGTGGTAGGTTGTATGAGCGAGCAATAAACCGTGAAAGCTGCAGTGGTCTGAATGGAAAAAAAGTTGCTGGTCCTTAAGGGGTAGAAAGCCCTAGGTCCTCAAGTGGTTAAATAGAAACTCCAACCTAGAATTGAACTTTATCCCAATCAGTAGCTGATACCCCCTTTTACATGAGAAATATAATGATTTTCACAAACAGACCATCAGGGGGCGCTGTGTGACTGATTTTGTGCTGAAACCCCTCCCACAAGAAGCTCTGAGTACCGCGGTACTCTGGGCAAACTGCCACAATGTAACAATGTTCACAGACAGGGAATAGCTGCTTACAGCTGTCTCTAACAGCCAAAACAGCTAGCAGCAGCTACATAACCTGCCCACAGTAAAAATGTCACCATGTAATAAATGTCAGAATGCAAATCAGGGAGAGGAAAAATTTTACAATGAGCAAACACTGACTAAATCATTTATACATAATTATGGTAAAAAATGAAGCACTTTTTTTACTACATTATTTTCACTGGAGTTCCTCTTTAAGCTCATCCAGAGTGTTGGGTCTTGCGTCTCTCAACTTTCTCTTCACAATATCCCACAGATTCTCTATGGGGTTCAGGTCAGGAGAGTTGGCAGGCCAATTGAGCACAGTCATACCATGGTCAGTAAACCATTTACCAGTGGTTTTGGCACTGTGAGCAGGTGCCAGGTCATGCTGAAAAATGAAATCTTCATCTCCACAAAGCTTTTCAGCAGATGGAAGCATGAAGTGCTCCAAAATGTCCTGATAGCTAGCTGCATTGACCCTGCCCTTGATAAAACACAGTGGACCAACACCAGCAGCTGACATGGCACCCCAGACCATCACTGACTGTGGGTACTTGACACTGGACTTCAGGCATTTTGGCATTTCACTCTCCCCAGTCTTCCTCCAGACTTTTTCCGAATGACATGTAAAAGTTGCTTTCATCCGAAAAAAGTACTTTGGACCACTGAGCAACAGTCCAGTGCTGCTTCTCTGTAGCCCAGGTCAGGCGCTTCTGCCGCTGTTTCTGGTTCAAAAGTGGGTTCATGCTTCCATTTGCTGAAAAGCTTTATGGAGATGAAGATTTCATTTTTCAGCACGACCTGGTACCTGCTCACAGTGCCAAAACCACTGGTAAATGGTTTACTGACCATGGTATTACTGTGCTCAATTGGCCTGCCAACTCTCCTGACCTGAACCCAATAGAGAATCTGTGAGATATTGTGAAGAGAAAGTTGAGAGACACAAGACCCAACACTCTGGATGAGCTTAAGGCTGCTATTGAAGCATCCTGGGCCTTCATAACACCTGAGCAGTGCCACAGGCTGATTGCCTCCATGCCACGCCGCATTGAAGCAGTCATTTCTGCAAAAGGATTCCCGACCAAGTATTGAGTGCATAACTGAACATAATTATTTGAAGGTTGACTTTTTTTGTTTTAAAAACACTTTTCTTTTATTGGTCGGATGAAATATGCTAATTTTTTGATAGGAAATTTGGGTCTTCATGAGCTGTATGCCAAAATCATCAATATTGTAACAATAAAAGGCTTGAACTACTTCAGTTGTGTGTATTTGAATCTAAAATATATGAAAGTCTAATGTTTATCAGTACATAACAGAAAATAATGAACTTTATCACAATATGCTAATTTTTTTTAGAAGATCATGTATATAATTTTTTTTTTAATTTTGACTAGTTGCATAGCTCTCATGTTTGATGATTCTAGCATGTATGGGTTTTTTTTTCTATTAACCATTAAAGTCGTCACCGTTAACTTCAATGCAATGCGAAAAAGTGTTTAGGCAAAAATTTCCGCTACCACCCAAAGTTCAAGGAAATGATTGCGAGACTGCCAGAGGAGTTCTCGCGCATCCCTAGTTATATTTGTATTTCCTTTCACTTCTCTTGCACTTGTGCCTAACTGCCTTGCTCCACAAACTGCCACATTGGATTTATATTATAATGCTCATTGCACACTCATAGTACATTCATGGCTTTATGTAGGACTTCCGAGGCCAAAATGACAAAAATCACTCTTTACCTTTATGATTGCAGAATCTATGGAGGACGCCATCCGCTCCGTTCCGCCATCAATCCATTCTTTTTAGTGCCCCCCAGGTCTGGTCCCTACCCCACCGAACAGGTTGCATCGTCATGTGATGTGATGTGATGTGAGCGCGCCTGACCTACGCTCAGGAGGA
Source organism: Hyperolius riggenbachi (assembly GCF_040937935.1). Taxonomy (NCBI): domain Eukaryota; kingdom Metazoa; phylum Chordata; class Amphibia; order Anura; family Hyperoliidae; genus Hyperolius; species Hyperolius riggenbachi. The sequence continues at coordinate 21,486,548 of NC_090649.1, forward strand.
TGCCGGGACCGAGTATGCGGCTGGAGGAGGGCTAAAGGCTGCGCAGTCGCAATCGCAGTCGCGGCTCAACGCGGCGGCCATCTTTTGAATGGAATGACAATGCGACCCGTTCAGTGGGGTCGGACCAGACCTGGGGGCACTAAAAAGAATGGATTGACGGTGGAAAGGAGCGGAGGGCGCGTCCTCCATAGATTCTACAATCATAAAGGTAAAGAGTGATTTTTGTCATTTTGGCCTTGGAAGTCCTTTAAGCTTGTCAGTGGATGTGCGCAGATGCAGTAGCGCCTGCAGCATGCAGTGATATCTATCCATGGGATCCAATGCAGGCACAATACCGTCTTCCCCTGCGGGCTCTGGGGGAAATAACCAAACCCAATCACCCAACAACACTAAGTACCATCTCCCATACAATCAAACACACTTGATAGAGTATATTATGGCATGACTTTATAATGGTTAGCACTGTAATGTAGGAATTCTGATACGGAGGCTGGTGTGGGCACAGAGACCAGGGAGCGTGATGTCCGTACACTATGGAGTATATCCACATGCCTATACTAAAATCGGTATGTGCAGACTGCACATGGCAATCATATTGGTGTTTATACGTTTTATGAAAAACTGCGCCCACTGTACTCCACATCAGCCCACCAGTTGTTCAATGTCCACTTGAATCAATTTAAATATCGAGTCTTCGCTATCGCAACAGTCCACAGTCTAATAAATCAATATTATGTATGACAGCGCTCCTCTTCTATCTCCAATATACCTGCAAGATCAAATGCTGAACATAGTGCATTACTGTCATATGTTTCAAACACCTTATGTGCTCCCAGTGTTTAAACGTGCGTTCACCCGTGATGCAATCCAAGTGTGTAAATCATCCACACCTCCCCTCTGGGGTAAATGCTCACCAGATGTATGCTGTTTATAAGCCAACGAGATCTCTATTAAGAATCAGCCACTTGTTGATGTAAACTTCAATTGATTTAATCCAATCCTCATAAAAAAATATATAAAATGACATAGCATAAAACCTTTTTAAAACCAACAAAAGCCTGCGCTCAATGCGCACTCACGTAGTTCTGTAGAGTAACAAGCATATCAGGCTCTCTGGCCCAGCGGTATTGCCCTCTCCGCGGATTCGGCGTCCCGTCCCCGCTATGGCTTCCCCGCGTCTCTGTCAATTGTTTTAGGTGGTTCCGGCGCTGTAGTTGCCTGCTCCTTGTGACGCCACACCTACCATATTTTTTGGACTATAAGACACACTTTTCCTCCCCCAAAAGTGGGGAGAAAACATCCCTGCGTCTAATAGTCTTAATATAGGGACTCTCCGTGCTCCCCGATGTCCTCCTGCTCTGTCCCCCTGTATAAATGTAATTAGCAGCCGCTATCACTCACCTCATCCTCGGAGCCTGCAGCGAACAGCTGTTGTCCCCCTCCATGTCCTCTGTGTCCCCAGTGTCCTGCTCCGCTTTCCCTCTGTAAATGTAAGTAGCAGCAGCAGCTGCTATCACTCACCTCATCCCAGAAGCCTGAGGCAATCAGCTGCTGACCCCCTCCATGCCCTCTGTGTCCCCAGTGTCCTGCTTCACTTTCCCTCTGTAAATGTAAGTAGCAGCAGCAGCTGCTATCACTCACCTCATCCCAGGAGCCTGAGGCAATCAGCTGCTGACCCCCTCTGTGTCCTCTGTGTCATCCTCTGTGTTCCCAGTGTCCTGGTCGGCTTTCCCTCTGTAAATGTAAGTAGCAGCGGCAGCCGCAGGTATCCCTCACCTGATCCTTGGAGCCCACATCGATCAGCAGCTTGTCTCTCTCTCTCCTTCCCCCTAGTGCCAGCACTTCCTAGTCACTTCATTACACACATGACCAGCACTAGGGGGAAGGAGTGAGAGAGACAAGCAGCAGATCGCCTACAAGGACCTGGTGAGGGATACCCGTGGCTGCCCACACTACTTACATTTACAGAGGGGGAGGAAGGAGGACACTGGGGACATGGAGGACACTGAGGATGTGGAGGGGGACAGCAGCTAATCACTGCTGGCTCCCAGGATGAGGCGAGTGATAGTGGCTGCCACTAATAACATTTATACGGGGTGGGGGAGAGTGCAGGAGGACATGGGGACACAGAGGGGGACAGGAGGAGGCCACCAAGGGGGATGTTAGGAGGCCACCAAGTTGGACATTAGGAGGACACAAAAGGGGGCAAAAATGGGGCCATTAGGAGGACTTAAAGGGGGAAGGAGGAGGAACCAAGGGGGCAGGATGAGGACACAATAATTGTGGGGGAGATGACGTCCCCGGGCCATAGACGCACCAGGTTTCGTATTTTTTTCCTTCTGGTTTTTGCGCCGTGAAACCCTGGTGCATCTTATAGTCTGCAGCGTCTTATAGACCCAAAAATATGGCAATCTACTACTTATTTGAAGATAAGTCAGCACAGCACACAGTGAAGCAGGTTGTGATAAAAAAAAAAAAGAAAGGATTTTTTATCAGATAATGTTGATGAGAGATGAGCGGAGATGTGACAGACGTGACAAGTCTGCAGCTGTGAGCAGCCCCCTCCCTTCTCCTCACACAGATCCTGAGGAATAACAATTATTCTTACACGCTCAGCGGAGTGTCCGGGGAATTCTGACACTGGAAGGCGGCTGGTAGAATCTCTGCACTTTATAAGGATAAATCTTGTGTACGGGGAGCGGAGGGGCGACAGGGGAATACCGGGAGAAGAGAAGAAACCAACAGAATAAGATACAGAAAATACAGTATTTTAAAACATGACATGCTGCTTATTATTTAATCAAGCTATGAAAATATTTCAGACATTTCTGGTTGTGATAATAAAGGAACAAGGAAAACGTGAGTGTTAAAATAACCCTCTGCAGTGGCGAACCTACAATTCATGGGGCCCCCAGCAAATCTATGATAGGGCCCTCAATGTTCACACCCCTTCCCTTGCCGCCCTTCAGGTCCTGGGTCCCATCTTACTAGGGTCGTTAAACAGGTGTGGCCATCATGTCCTTCACACTCCTAACAAATAAAGCCACAGAAACACCTGATCTGGAGGATGGTCCCCAGTATCAGAGGAAGAGAGGGCTAGTAGTTGGGGCCCCTCACAACTATGGGCCCCCTGCAGTCGCTAGAGATGGCCCGAACCTCCGATTTTAGGTTCACGAACCTTCGCCAAATGTTCGATTCGCGCAAACTTTCGTGAACCGCAATAGCCTTCAATGGGGAGGCGAACTTTAAAAATTAGAAACACTTATGCTGGCCACAAACGTGATGGAAAAGATGTTTCAAGGGGTCTAACACCTGGAGGGGGGCATGGCGGAGTGGGATAGACGCCCAAAGTTCCGGGGAAAAATCTGGATTTGACACAAAGCAGCGTTTTAAGGACAGAAATCACATTGAATGCTAAATTACAGGCATAAAGTGCTTTAAAGCATCTTGCATGTGTATAGATCAATCAGGGAGTGTAATTAGAGTACTGCTTCACACTGACACACCAAACTCACTTTGTAACGCACCGCAAACAGCTTTTTGTGTAGTGACGGCCGTGGTGGACTGGTTCGCACCATGGCGAGATTGCTCTTCCTCAGTGATATCAGGTAATGTCTGACTGCCTTAACAACTTTCGATGGTTCTTTCTCTACCGTTACATCTACTTACATCTACATTTTTTAAAATTACATTTTCTGCTGGCTGTTCAGTACCGGCAATGAGAATCTGTTATGGAGGGCAAGTCTGCCATTGTGAGTAACCACGGGTAATGGCCAGGGAATCAGGGTTTGATTCTGGTCCGGATTGGGAGCCTGAGAACTGGCTACCACCACCACACATCCAAGCACATCCAAGTAAGGACCCATTTGCTATATAAGTAATGTACCTGCCCTGACAGTGCTTTGCAGACCAGGCATCTGTGGTCAGATGGACCCTTGACCCAGCGCTGTGTGCCAGAGATGACACCACTTGCCTTTAACGAGAATGTGTTATGGAGGGCAAGTCTGCCATTCATTCAACTGTGTGAAACTTTAGATGGTACTTTCTCAGTAGCATGGTGACCACAGGTAATGGCCGGGGGAATCCTGGTTCGATTCCGGTCCGGAGTGGGAGCCTAAGAAACGGCTACCACCACCACACATCCAAGGAAGGCAGCAGTCACGCTGTGGGCAAAGGAGCAGGAACGGCTACCACACATCCAAGAAAGGCAGCAGGCATGGTATGCACGTCCCGAGGTAGTGACCAAAAATAACAATACAGGAGGACTTTCGAGGCCCTGCTGTATATGACACTGATAGACTTTACCACCGTAACCGAGAATCTGTTATGGAGGACAAGTCTGCCATCCATTCAAGCAAGGTTGCTCGAATGTACCAAAATTCGATTCGGGTACATTCGACTTCGGGTCCGCGGAAAATTCGGATTCGGATGCGATCGCCGAATTCGGTTCGGATTCGAATTCGGTTCGGGTTGCATAAAAAAATTTGGGAAAAATTTGTGTTCGCGAATTAGGATGTTTTTTTTTTTTTTTTAAAGGGAATATAGGTCTAATATAAAAAAAAAATATAGGTCTAATATAAAAAAAAAAAGAAGAATGTGATGGAAAACTTTTTTTTCAGCATTTCTTGTTTATTCATCATCGCCACCGTCTACTTTTTTTTCTCTCCATCTTTTTCTTCACCATCTTTTTTTTCTGTTTTACCCTCTTTTTGTTTCTCGTCATCAATCATTCATTCATTACTATCATCTTCATCATCTTCTTCTTCACTGGCATCTGGTTCTTTAAGTTCTTCTTCTTCTTCACCTGGTTCATCTTCAATTGTTTTTTTATCTTCTTCTTCTTCACCTGGTTCTTCTTGGTCTTCTTATTCTCCTTCTTCTTCATCATCATCTGGTTCTTCTTCACCTGGTTCTTCTCTTCATCTTCACCTGGCTCTTCTCTTCTTCATCTTCACCTGGTTCTTCTCTTCTTCATGTTCACCTGGTTCTTCTCTTCTTCTTCATCTTCACCTGGTTCTTCTCTTCTTCTTCACCTGTTTCTTCTCTTCTTCTTGTTCACTTGGTTCTTCTTGTTCACCTGGTTCTTCTTCATCTTCTTATTCTTCGTCAACATCATCTGGTTCTTCTTCACCTGGTTCTTTTCTTTTTCACCTGGTTCTTCTTCTTCTTCTTCCCATGGTTATTCTTCTTCTTCTTCACCATCCACCACCAAAATTCTTTGTTTTTTCCCTTACAGAACTGTACTGTTGTAAAATGTTATCTTCAACACCAGCATAGCTATTGTAGTGGCGTAATAGCTAGTGGCGCATGGCAGCAGCGCATAATTCTGTGGACCCTGGCGGTGGGAACACAGACAGGCAGGAGGATAATTATAGCAGCAGCAGGAGGAGGAGGAGGAGGAGGAGGAGGAGTAACGTATGGCAGCAGGCAATGTCACAGGCCAATGGTACCTAGCGTTGGTACCATGGCTGAAAATAAATACCAAAGAGCAGGAAGAGGTTCCGGACAGCAGTCGTGCAGCCCACATTGTGCCCAATGCAAAACTGGGACAGCACAGTTTTCAACCCAGACACCTCAGAATTTCATTTTTTTTAATACAACAGTATTATAGCTATTGTAGTGACGTAATAGCTAGTGGCGCATGGCAGCAGCGCATAATTCTGTGGACCCTGGCGGTGGGAACACAGACAGGCAGGAGGATATCTATAGCAGCAGCAGGAGGAGGAGGAGGAGTAGTGACGTATGGCAGCAGGCAATGTCACAGGCCAATGGTACCTAGCATTGGTACCATGGCTGAAAATAAATACCAAAGAGCAGGAGGAGGTTCCGGACAGCAGTCGTGCAACCCACATTGTGCCCAATGCACAACTGGGACAGCACAGTTTTTAACCCAGACACCTCAGAATTTCATTTTTTTAATACAACAGTATTATAGCTATTGTAGTGGCGTAATAGCTAGTGCCGCATGGCAGCAGCGCATAATTCTGTGGACCCTGGCGGTGGGAAAACAGACAGGCAGGAGGATAACTATAGCAGCAGCATCAGCAGGAGGAGGAGGAGGAGTAGTGACGTATGGCAGCAGGCAATGTCACAGGCCAATGGTACCTAGCGTTGGTACCATGGCTGAAAATAAACACCAAAGAGCAGGAGGAGGTTCCGGACAGCAGTCGTGCAGCCCACATTGTGCCCAATGCAAAACTGGGACAGCACAGTTTTCAACCCAGACACCCCAGAATTTCATTTTTTTAAATACAACAGTATTATAGCTATTGTAGTGGCGTAATAGCTAGTGGCGCATGGCAGCAGCGCATAATTCTCTGGACCCTGGCGGTGGGAACACAGACAGGCAGGAGGATAACTATAGCAGCAGCAGGAGGAGGAGGAGGAGGAGTGACGTATGACAGCAGGCAATGTCACAGGCCAATGGTACCTTACGTTGGTACCATAGCTGAAAATAAACACCAAAGAGCAGGAGGAGGTTCCGGACAGCAGTCGTGCAGCCCACATTGTGCCCAATGCACAACTGGGACAGCACAGTTTTCAACCCAGACACCTCACAATTTTATTTTATTTTTTTAATACAACAGTATTATAGCTATTGTAGTGGTGTAATAGCTAGTGGCGCATGGAAGCAGCGCATAATTCTGTGGACCCTGGCGGTGGGAACACAGACAGGCAGGAGGATAACTATAGCAGCAGCAGCAGCAGGAAAAGGAGGAGGAGTAGTGACGTATGGCAGCAGGCAATGTCACAGGCCAATGGTACCTAGCGTTGGTACCATGGCTGAAAATAAACACCAAAGAGCAGGAGGTTCTGGACAGCAGTCGTGCAGCCCACATTGTGCCCAATGCACAACTGGGACAGCACAGTTTTCAACCCAGACACCTCAGAATTTTTTTTTTTTATACAACAGTATAGCTATTGTAGTGGCGTAATAGCTAGTGGCACATGGCAGCAGCGCATAATTCTGTGGACCCTGGCGGTGGGAACACAGAGAGGCAAGAGGATAACTATAGCAGCAACAGCAGCAGAAGGAGGAGGAGGAGGAGGAGGAGTAGTGACGTATGGCAGCAGGCAATGTCACAGGCCAATGGTACCTAGCGTTGGTACCATGGCTAAAAATAAACACCAAAGAGCAGGAGGAGGTTCTGGACAGCAGTCGTGCAGCCCACATTGTGCCCAATGCACAACTGGGACAGCACAGTTTTCAACCCAGAAACCTCAGAATTTTTTTTTTTATACAACAGTATAGCTATTGTAGTGGCGTAATAGCTAGTGGCATATGGCAGCAGCGGATAATTCTGTGGACCCTGGCGGTAGGAACACAGACAGGCAGGAGGATAACTATTGCAGCAGCAGCAGGAGGAGGAGGAGTAGTGACGTATGGCAGCAGGCAATGTCACAGGCCAATGGTACCTAGCGTTGGTACCATGGCTGAAAATAAACACCAAAGAGCAGGAGGAGGTTCCGGACAGCAGTCGTGCAGCCCACATTGTGCCCAATGCACAACTGGGACAGCACAGTTTTCAACCCAGACATCTCAGAATTTCATTTTTTTAATACAACAGTATTATAGCTATTGTAGTGGCGGAAAAGCTAGTGGCGCATGGCAGCAGTGCATAATTCTGTGGACCCTGGTGGTGGGAACACAGACAGGCAGGAGGATAATTATAGCAGCAGCAGGAGGAGGAGGAGTAGTAACGTATGGCAGCAGGCAATGTCACAGGCCAATGGTACCTAGCGTTGGTACCATGGCTGAAAATAAATACCAAAGAGCAGGAGGAGGTTCCGGACAGCAGTCGTGCAGCGCACATTGTGCCCAATGCACAACTGGGACAGCACAGTTTTCAACCCAGACACCTCAGAATTTCATTTTTTTAATACAACAGTATTATAGCTATTGTAGTGGCGTAATAGCTAGTGCCGCATGGCAGCAGCGCATAATTCTGTGGACCCTGGCGGTGGGAACACAGACAGGCAGGAGGATAACTATAGCAGCAGCAGGAGGAGGAGGAGGAGGAGTGACGTATGACAGCAGGCAATGTCACAGGCCAATGGTACCTTACGTTGGTACCATAGCTGAAAATAAACACCAAAGAGCAGGAGGAGGTTCCGGACAGCAGTCGTGCAGCCCACATTGTGCCCAATGCACAACTGGGACAGCACAGTTTTCAACCCAGACACCTCACAATTTTATTTTATTTTTTTAATACAACAGTATTATAGCTATTGTAGTGGTGTAATAGCTAGTGGCGCAGGGAAGCAGCGCATAATTCTGTGGACCCTGGTGGTGGGAACACAGACAGGCAGGAGGATAACTATAGCAGCAGCAGCAGCAGGAAAAGGAGGAGGAGTAGTGACGTATGGCAGCAGGCAATGTCACAGGCCAATGGTACCTAGCGTTGGTACCATGGCTGAAAATAAACACCAAAGAGCAGGAGGTTCTGGACAGCAGTCGTGCAGCCCACATTGTGCCCAATGCACAACTGGGACAGCACAGTTTTCAACCCAGAAACCTCAGAATTTTTTTTTTATACAACAGTATAGCTATTGTAGTGGCGTAATAGCTAGTGCCATATGGCAGCAGCGCATAATTCTGTGGACCCTGGCGGTAGGAACACAGACAGGCAGGAGGATAACTATTGCAGCAGCAGCAGGAGGAGGAGGAGGAGGAGGAGTAGTGACGTATGGCAGCAGGCAATGTCACAGGCCAATGGTACCTAGCGTTGGTACCATGGCTGAAAATAAACACCAAAGAGCAGGAGGAGGTTCCGGACAGCAGTCGTGCAGCCCACATTGTGCCCAATGCACAACTGGGAAAGCACAGTTTTCAACCCAGACATCTCAGAATTTCATTTTTTTAATACAACAGTATTATAGCTATTGTAGTGGCGGAAAAGCTAGTGGCGCATGGCAGCAGTGCATAATTCTGTGGACCCTGGCGGTGGGAACACAGACAGGCAGGAGGATAATTATAGCAGCAGCAGGAGGAGGAGGAGGAGGAGTAGTAACGTATGGCAGCAGGCAATGTCACAGGCCAATGGTACCTAGCGTTGGTACCATGGCTGAAAATAAATACCAAAGAGCAGGAGGAGGTTCCGGACAGCAGTCGTGCAGCGCACATTGTGCCCAATGCACAACTGGGACAGTACAGTTTTCAACCCAGACACCTCAGAATTTCATTTTTTTAATACAACAGTATTATAGCTATTGTAGTGGCGTAATAGCTAGTGCCGCATGGCAGCAGCGCATAATTCTGTGGACCCTGGCGGTGGGAACACAGACAGGCAGGAGGATAACTATAGCAGCAGCAGCAGCAGGAGGAGGAGGAGGAGTAGTGACGTATGGCAGCAGGCAATGTCACAGGCCAATGGTAAATAGCGTTGGTACCATGGCTGAAAATAAACACCAAAGAGCAGGAGGAGGTTCCGGACAGCAGTCGTGCAGCCCACATTGTGCCCAATGCACAACTGGGACAGCACAGTTTTCAACCCAGACACCCCAGAATTTCATTTTTTTTTAATACAACAGTATTATAGCTATTGTAGTGGCGTAATAGCTAGTGGCGCATGGCAGCAGCGCATAATTCTCTGGACCCTGGCGGTGGGAACACAGACAGGCAGGAGGATAACTATAGCAGCAGCAGGAGGAGGAGGAGGAGTGACGTATGACAGCAGGCAATGTCACAGGCCAATGGTACCTAGCGTTGGTACCATGGCTGAAAATAAACACCAAAGAGCAGGAGGAGGTTCCGGACAGCAGTCGTGCAGCCCACATTGGGCCCAATGCACAACTGGGACAGCACAGTTTTCAACCCAGACACCTCACAATTTTATTTTATTTTTTTAATACAACAGTATTATAGCTATTGTAGTGGTGTAATAGCTAGTGGCACATGGAAGCAGCGCATAATTCTGTGGACCCTGGCGGTGGGAACACAGACAGGCAGGAGGATAACTATAGCAGCAGCAGCAGCAGGAAAAGGAGGAGGAGTAGTGACGTATGGCAGCAGGCAATGTCACAGGCCAATGGTACCTAGCGTTGGTACCATGGCTGAAAATAAACACCAAAGAGCAGGAAGAGGTTCCGGACAGCAGTCGTGCAGCCCACATTGTGCCCAATGCACAACTGGGACAGCACAGTTTTCAACCCAGACATCTCAGAATTATATTTTTTTAATACAACAGTATTATAGCTATTGTAGTGGCGTAATAGCTAGTGGCGCATGGCAGCAGCGCATAATTCTGTGGACCCTGGCGGTGGGAACACAGACAGGCAGGAGGATATCTATAGCAGCAGCAGGAGGAGGAGGAGGAGTAGTGACGTATGGCAGCAGGCAATGTCACAGGCCAATGGTACCTAGCGTTGGTACCATGGCTGAAAATAAATACCAAAGAGCAGGAGGAGGTTCTGGACAGCAGTCGTGCAGCCCACATTGTGCCCAATGCACAACTGGGACAGCACAGTTTTCAACCCAGACACCTCAGAATTTCATTTTTTTAATACAACAGTATTATAGCTATTGTAGTGGCGTAATAGCTAGTGCCGCATGGCAGCAGCGCATAATTCTGTGGACCCTGGCGGTGGGAACACAGACAGGCAGGAGGATAACTATAGCAGCAGCAGCAGCAGGAGGAGGAGGAGGAGTAGTGACGTATGGCAGCAGGCAATGTCACAGGCCAATGGTACCTAGCTTTGGTACCATGGCTGAAAATAAACACCAAAGAGCAGGAGGAGGTTCCGGACAGCAGTCGTGCAGCCCACATTGTGCCCAATGCACAACTGGGACAGCACAGTTTTCAACCCAGACACCCCAGAATTTCATTTTTTTTTAATACAACAGTATTATAGCTATTGTAGTGGCGTAATAGCTAGTGGCGCATGGCAGCAGCGCGTAATTCTCTGGACCCTGGCGGTGGGAACACAGACAGGCAGGAGGATAACTATAGCAGCAGCAGGAGGAGGAGGAGGAGTAGTGACGTATGACAGCAGGCAATGTCACAGGCCAATGGTACCTTACGTTGGTACCATGGCTGAAAATAAACACCAAAGAGCAGGAGGAGGTTCCGGACAGCAGTCGTGCAGCCCACATTGTGCCCAATGCACAACTGGGACAGCACAGTTTTCAACCCAGACACCTCACAATTTTATTTTATTTTTTTAATACAACAGTATTATAGCTATTGTAGTGGTGTAATAGCTAGTGGCGCAGGGAAGCAGCGCATAATTCTGTGGACCCTGGCGGTGGGAACACAGACAGGCAGGAGGATAACTATAGCAGCAGCAGCAGCAGGAAAAGGAGGAGGAGTAGTGACGTATGGCAGCAGGCAATGTCACAGGCCAATGGTACCTAGCGTTGGTACCATGGCTGAAAATAAACACCAAAGAGCAGGAGGAGGTTCCAGACAGCAGTCGTGCAGCCCACATTGGGCCCAACGCACAACTGGGACAGCACAGTTTTCAACCCAGACACCTCACAATTTTATTTTATTTTTTAATACAACAGTATTATAGCTATTGTAGTGGTGTAATAGCTAGTGGCGCATGGAAGCAGCGCATAATTCTGTGGACCCTGGCGGTGGGAACACAGAGAGGCAAGAGGATAACTATAGCAGCAACAGCAGCAGAAGGAGGAGGAGGAGGAGGAGTAGTGACGTATGGCAGCAGGCAATGTCACAGGCCAATGGTACCTAGCGTTGGTACCATGGCTAAAAATAAACACCAAAGAGCAGGAGGAGGTACTGGACAGCAGTCGTGCAGCCCACATTGTGCCCAATGCACAACTGGGACAGCACAGTTTTCAACCCAGAAACCTCAGAATTTTTTTTTATACAACAGTATAGCTATTGTAGTGGCGTAATAGCTAGTGGCATATGGCAGCAGCGCATAATTCTGTGGACCCTGGCGGTGGGAACACAGACAGGCAGGAGGATAACTATAGCAGCAGCAGCAGGAGGAGGAGGAGGAGGAGGAGGAGTAGTGACGTATGGCAGCAGGCAATGTCACAGGCCAATGGTACCTAGCGTTGGTACCATGGCTGAAAATAAACACCAAAGAGCAGGAGGAGGTTCCGGACAGCAGTCGTGCAGCCCACATTGTGCCCAATGCACAACTGGGACAGCACAGTTTTCAACCCAGACATCTCAGAATTTCATTTTTTTAATACAACAGTATTATAGCTATTGTAGTGGCGTAAAAGCTAGTGGCGCATGGCAGCAGCGCATAATTCTGTGGACCCTGGCGGTGGGAACACAGACAGGCAGGAGGATAAACTCAGCAGGAGGAGGAGTGGCGTATCTCAGCAGGCAATGTATTCTGTGGACCCTGGTGGTGGGAGCACAGACAGCAGGATAACTACAGCAGCAGGAAGAGGAGTGACGTGTGGCAGCAGCAGGCATGCATTGTGTGGTGAACAGCAGGAGGTTGAAAATCAGCGCTTCGTAATATGTTGGCGCTGTATAAATACAATAAATAAATAAATACACAAATAAATAAATTCATAAATAAATCAGTAAATTCATAAATATATAAATACATCAGGAACAGCAGCAGGAAGAGGAGTGACGTGTGGCAGCAGCAGGCATGCATTGTATGGTGAACAGCAGGAGGATGTAAATCAGCGCTTCGTAATATGTTGGCGCTGTATAAATACAATAAATAAATAAACACACAAATAAATAAATTCATAAATAAATCGGTAAATTCATAAATATATAAATACATCAGCAACAGCAGCAGGAAGAGGAGTGACGTGTGGCAGCAGCAGGCATGTCACGGGCCATGGTAGCTAGCATTACTACCACAGCAAGTGAAGAAACACCAGGCCAAATTATCAGGACCCCGGGAATGAAGGTTTAGGTTGTCAAAGAATGATTTCCAGGCACCTCATGTCCTCCTCTCGCCGACAGTAGGTGCCAGGAACGTGCCTTCAATCCAGGCCTGGTTGTTCTTCAAAAATGTCAGTCTGTCCACTCCCTCTGTGGACAGACGAGAGCGCTTCTCGGGGACCATGCCACCGGCCGCACTGAAGCACCTCTCGGACAGCATGCTGGAAGGGGGGCAAGACAGGACTTCCAGGGCGTACTGCGCCAGCTCACTCCAGATGTGCAACCGCTCCACCCAGTACTCCATGGGGTCCACGCTGCCAGTGTCAAGCCCACTGAAGGACCCCATGTACTCAGCCACCATCTGGGTCATGTGCTGGCTGTGGCTTTCAGAGGAGGTGGCTGCTGCACGCACCTCCTCTCTCGGTTGCTCTATGACAGCATGTCTCCTGGGCGCCTGACGCTGCTGCTGGCAGCAGGCACCGGCTGCTGTGCTGGCTGGACAGGGACAGAGGGGGTGGAAGCCTGGGGGAAGGCTTCCTCCAGTCGCCGAACAAGGAGCTGCTGCAACTCGCTTGTGCGCTGCTCACGTCCTCTAGCAGGCAGAAACTGAGCCCACTTCCCCCTCAGCCGTGGATCCAGGATCATGCTGATGCAGGCGTCCTCCCTCGCTTGCATCTGCTTTACCCGGGGGGTCTGTGCGCAGGCAACGCAGCATGTGGGCTGCCATGGGGAACAGGGTGGTCCATGAAACAGAGACATCAGGGTCAGCGTCCTCCTCTGGCTCCTGAGCCTCTTCCTCCTCTCTCCACCCTTGCACCACTGCTGCTGCGCTCCGCTGTTCCCCCTCAGCAGCGACGTCCAGCACCTCCAACTCCTCCTCATCCTCTTCCAGGGAGTCAAATTCCTGCACAGCAGTGGACTGCGCAGGCGGCTGCTGTTCCAGCTGGTTCCGGGCCTCCTCCCCCAAATCCACCAAATCGCCAAGTGCCCTGTCCAGCAGACAAACAAAGGGCACCCACTGGCAGAGGGATGCCCACTCCTGGCTCACCAGGTTGGTTCCCTGCAGAAAGGGAGCCAACACCAAGCAGACCTGCTGCATCTGCCCCCACTGTGCGTTGCTGAGGAGCTGGAGTTTGGTGTTGCCTTCCAGAGTGGCCTCCACGATGTACTGGTTGACAACCCTCCTCTGCTCAACCAGCCGCTCCAACATCGCCAGGGTGGAGTTCCAGCGAGTCGGCACATCGATGACAAGGCGGTGTGGTGGCAGGCCCTCGCGCTGCTGGATCTCTGCCAGCTTTGATGCAGCAGCAGCTGAGCGGCGGAAAGTGCGCACAATTTTCCGCCCCGCTTCCAACAGCTCCTCCATCCCCTGGTAGGTGCGCAGGAACTTCTGCACCACCAGGTTCAGGACGTGGGCCAAGCAGGGGATGTGGGATAAGTGTCCCCTGCTGATGGCAGCCAGCAGGTTGACGGCATTGTCGGATACCACCAATCTGACTCGGAGGCCTCTGGGGGTCAGCCACGTCTTCTCCTGCTCCCTCAGGTAGCGGAGCACGTTTGCTGCTGTGAGACTGTTCTTCCCCAGGCTCACCATCTCCAGCAGCGCTTGGCAGTGGCGGGCCTTCACGCTGCTGTTACGTTGTCGCTTGGCGGTGGGAGCTGCTGCTTCTCCCCTGACCCTGTGTGGTGGCACCACATAGTGGGCGACTGGTGCCACTGCTGCTGCTAATGCGCCAGAGGGTGGACCTGCTGCTTCCTTGCTCGGGCTTTCTACCAAGCTGACCCAGTGTGCCGTAAAGGACAGATAGCGTTCTGTCCCATAACGGCTGCTCCATGAATCCACGGTTATGTGGATCCGTGCACTCACAGCGTGATCGAGTGCGCGGCCCACGTCCGCCATGGCAAACCGGTGCAGTGCTGGATATATGTAAAGAGAAGAACCGAGAGCCAAAATATAGTGTAGTAGGTTATGGTAATGGGAAAAATAGAAAAGAGTACAATGATATACTCACAAACACGGGTTACCTCCAGGTAACCACTATATAGGCAGGTGAGGAGATTAGCCTGTCCTCACTCAGGAATAAGAAGTCGCTCTCTGTAGATAGGAAGAAGATGGGGTATCCCCCTCCACCAAGGGTGGATGTAAAGTATAATGTGACGAGAACAGAGGCGCCAAAAGAATAAAACCAATATTTAAAAGGTTTAAAAATGCTTAGGAGGCATTGATGGACTTACCTCCTGCAAGCAGACACAAAAAGCTGTGTATTTGGAACAAAACAAATTTATTGGTACACTCCGGGGGGTATTCGCAACGCGTTTCGCAGGCAAAACCTGCTTCCTCAGGCAATGGTATATGGAGTACACAACAGCAATGAGTCCGGGTAACACCTGGCGCCAGGTGTTACCCGGACTCATTGCTGTTGTGTACGCCATATACCATTGCCTGAGGAAGCAGGTTTTGCCTGCGAAACGCGTTGCGAATACCCCCCGGAGTGTACCAATAAATTTGTTTTGTTCCAAATACACAGCTTGTTGTGTCTGCTTGCAGGAGGTAAGTCCATCACTGCCTCCTAAGCATTTTTAAACCTTTTAAATATTGTTTTTATTCTTTTGGCGCCTCTGTTCTCGTCACGGTGCAGTGATGGGTTCGCCGTGCGGGAGAAGTAGTGGCGGCTGGGGACTTTGCACTCCGTGATCCCAAAATGCAGCAGCGCTCTCATGTCACTCCCCTCCTGCATGAAGGAATATGGCAGGAGCTGGGAGCACATGGCCCGGGCAAGCAACCCGTTCAGCACCCGGATGTGCCTGTGAGCGGGAGGCAACACCTTGGTCACACCTAGAAAGGACTCGCTGAGCAGGGTCTGGCGGTGTTTGCCTGCGCGGGAGGATGAGGCCACTGTAGAGGGAGCTGATGAGGCCACTGAGGACTGGCTGCCCGGGGGGGGAGGGGGAGGAGTGAGTTGCTGCTGCTGTGCTCCTGCTGCTGCTGCTGGGTGGGATGCTGCTGCTGCTGCTGAAATCTGTGCAGTGGCTCTCTGGCTCTGACCACTGCCTGCGCCACTTTGCATCAGCTTCTTATACTCACAAAAAACCTCAAAATGCCTGGTCTCTAAGTGGGTCGACAGGCACGAGGTACTCAGCTTGAGGAGATTGCGACCTCTGCTGAGACTGACCTTGCAACTGTTGCAAATTGCACGGGTCGGGTTCTCTGTGCACTTAGTGAAGAACCGCCAGGCTTCGGGTCCGGCGCATTCGGCTTTGGCTTCGACTTCGGGAACGCTGAAATTTACCAGAATAATTCGGGTAAATTCGCATTTAGGAGTCCTGGAGAGCATGCCTGCATTCAAGTGAAAGGAATGCACTGACTGTCAGTTATAATACAATGTGCAGTCAAAGATGCAGTGAAAGGTATGCAGTGACTGCAAACAGCTGTTTGTGTAATGACGGCCGTGCTGGACTGGTGCGCACCATGACGAGAGTGCAGGTGATGGTGGCTTTCTAGCCTATATGGTCGCCGGGCTGAGGTAGCTCAATGACAGAACAACAGTGACTGTCCAGCTGATCGAATTTGGTCTGTCCACAATGAAGCAATGACCTTATTATCTTTGGTGTGCCAACCCCAAAGACACTCATATAGCCAGCGGTCATTGCTTCATTGTGATATGCAAGCCCCTTCACCGCGGAAAGGTATTGGCACATGTACATGCCTTTTGTTTTGTTGTTGCAGCTGCAGTGCAGCCATAAAAATTAGGCAGGCATGTACACGCACCAGAAAAAATTATTATAGCGGCCGCTGCTAGCAGCCGCCTGGAGTCCTGGACCCTGTTGGTGGTGGCGGATAAGGCAGTCAAGCGGCCTGCGGGCAGAGGTGCTGTGTGGGGAGCGACTTAGTCTTGGGGCAGGCAGCCAGTTACACAGCGTGCAGGCAGAGATGCTGTGTTTGGGGACTAACTTAGTCTTCGGATGGGCAGTAGCCCTCCGGGATCCATGCCTCATTCACTTTGATAAAGGTGAGGTACTGAACACTTTTGTGACTTAGGCGACTTCTCTTCTCAGTGACAATGCCTCCAGCTGCGCTGAAGGTCCTTTCTGACAGGAAGCTTGAGGGAAGGCAAGACAGAAGTTGGATGGCAAATTGTGACAGCTCTGGCCACAGGTCAAGCCTGCGCACCTAGTAGTCCAAGGGTTCACCGCTGCTCACAGTGTCTACATTCACACTTAAGGCCCGGTAGTCGGCTACCTGCCGGTCCAGGCGTTGGTGGAGGGTGGATCCGTAAGGGCTAAGGTGAGGTGTTGGACTAAAGAATGTCTGCATGTCCGACATCACCATGAGATCGCTGGAGCGTCCTGTCCTTGCCTGCATGGACATAGGAGGATGATTACTGGCAGTGGTACCTTTATTGCGTTGTACTGTGACATCACCCTTAAAAGCATTGTAAAGCATAGTTGCCAGCTTGTTCTGCATGTGCTGCATCCTTTCTTCCTTCAGGTGAGTTGGTAACATGTCTGCCACTTTGTACCTATACCGAGGACCTAGTAGCGTGGCCACCCAGTACAGCTCATTCATCTTGAGTTTTTTTATACGGAGGTCCCTCAACAGGCTGGACAGCATGAAAGACGCCATCTGCACAAAGTTGGATCCAGACGTACTATCCATCTCCTCTTGCTCTTCCTCATTGACGTCAGGTAAGTCCTCCTCCTCCCCCCAGCCACAAACAATACCATGGGAGCGTCGAGCAGCACAAGCCCCCTGCGACACCTGCTGCGGTTGTTCTTCTGCCGCTGCCTCCTTCTCCAAAGAAATGCCTTCCTTATCACATATCAAGCGTCTCACTGGCAAGTTTTTATCTCCGCTGAATCTCAGTAAAGTCTGCCATGGCCGTGTAAGACTGCCTGAAATGCCCACACAACTTCCTGGCCTGCTTCAGGACGTCCTCTAAGCCTGGGTACTTTGACACAAATCTTTGAATGACTAGATTCAGCACATGTGCCATGCGGGGTACATGTGTCAGCTTTCCCAAATTCAACGCGGAAATGAGATTGCTGCCGTTGTCACACACCACATTGCCAATCTCCAGCTGGTGCTGGGTCAGCCACTGATCCACCTGTTTGTTAAGAGCAGCCAGAAGAGCTGGTCCAGTGTGACTCTCCGCTTTGAGGCAAGACATCTCTAATATTGCGTGACACCGTCGTACCTGGCATGCAGCATAGGCCCTGGGGAGCTGGGGCTGTGTAGCTGGAGAGGAGATGGCAGCACCAGCAGAGTTGAACTGCCACTCAGCCAAGGAGGAGGAGGAGGAGGACGACAGCAAAGAGGATGTAGCAGGAGGAGTAGGAGGAGAAGGAGAGGAGGTGGCAGGAGGCCTGCCTGCAAGCCGTGGAGTTGTCACAAGTTGGTCCGCTGCACAGCCACGTACTCCCTGCTTGTCAGCGGTCACCAGGTTGACCCAATGGGCTGTGTAAGTAATGTAGCGGCCCTGACTGTGCTTGGCAGACCAGGCATCCGTGGTCAAATGGACCCTTGACCCAACGCTGTGTGCCAGAGATGACACCACTTGCCTCTCAACTTCACGGTACAGTTTGGGTATCACCTTTTTAGAGAAATAATTATGGCCTGGTCTTCCACTGTGGTGTCCCAATGGCCACAAGTTTACGGAAGGCCTCAGAGTCCACAAGCTTGTATGGTAATAGCTGGCGAGCTAACAGTTCCACCACGCCAGCTGTCAGACGCCGGGCAAGGGAGTGACTGGCAGAAATTGGATTCTTCCGCTCAAAAACTTCACGGACACCTGGCTGCTGTGGGAAGAGGAGCAGGAACCACTTAAGGGCAGAGGCGGTGTGGAGGAGGGTGGCTGTGAAGGTGCAAGGGAGAAAGCGGCTGAAGATGCTGCACCTGAAGGAGGAAGAGGAGGGTGGCTTTTCTTTTGTGTGCTGCTTTTGCTCAGGTGCTCTTCCCATTGCAGTTTGTGCCTTTTCTGCATGTGCCTTTCTAAGGCAGTTGTACCGACGTGGGTGTTGGCCTTTCCACGGCCCAATTTTTGGAGACAGAGAGAACAGATGACATTGCTCTGATTTACGGCAGACACACACAAAAATTTCCAAACCGCTGAGCCCCCCTGGGCTGATGGCACTATGGTGGCATTAGCAACTGACGTTGAATGGCATGTTGGCTGGCTGTCCATAGGTGGCGATACATGGTGCCGGACACTGCTACCACCTGTTTCTGATGACGAGCTCCCCCTGCTTCTTTCAGCAACTCATCTCCTCCTACTCTCTGGCTCCCCCTCTGAACTGTTCCCTTGGTCATCTTGTCTCTTAGGATCCCACGTGCTATCCATATCATCATCATAATCATCCTGCCCAGCTTCGCTTGCCTCAGACACCTCCAAAACTGCACCAACAGCAGGTACTTTATCATCCTCCTCCTCACACATTACGTCCATAGTGTCGCCGCCTAACTCAGACATATGAGGTGGTGTAACTTGCTTATTGCCTTCATCTGGTTGTAAGAGTAATGGCTGTGAATCAGTTCATTCCCCACCAATTAACTCCTGTGAAGTGTCAAATTCAGTGGATGTGGTGCTTGTAGTAGCGCTGGTGGCTGCGTAAGATTAGGTGTTCTGTGTTAAATAGTCAACCACGTCCTGACAATCTTGGGAGTTGATGGGACGTGCCTTCTTCTGAGCACTGTACTTTGGGCCAGGGCCGCACAAAATCATATCAACATGACCTCGCACAGACCTGCTGGGTGGCCTTCCTCTGGGTCTGCCTCTACCTCTGCCTCTACCTGTTTTGTCCGTTTTGTCCATATCGGGGGGATGAAGTGAAAGGTATGCACTGACTTGACTAATACAATGTGCAATCACACAGGTGCAGTTAACAGGTATGCAAGGAGTGGTATATCACACTGCGTGCACTCACGTAGGTAGGTGGGTGCACTGTGAACAACAGGTAGGTATATGCAGTGATGGGTATTACAATGTGCACCTGTCAGTCACACACAGACAGGTACCAGACAGGCACAGTGACACTGCATGCAATCACGTGGGTAGGTGGGTGCCCTGAAGTGAATAACAGGTGGATATATGCAGTAATGGGTATTACAATGTGCACCTGTCAGTCACACACAGACAGGTACCGGACAGGCACAGTGACACTGTGTGCGCTCACGTAGGTAGGTGGGTGCACTGAAGTGAACAACAGCAGGTAGGTATATGCAGTAATGGGTATTACAATGTGCACCTGTCACACACAGACAGGTACCGGACAGGCACAGTGACACTGCGTGCGCTCACGTAGATAGGTGGGTGCACTGTGAACAGCAGGTAGGTATATGCAGTGAAGGGTATTACAATGTGCACCTGTCACACATAGACAGGTACTGGACAGGCACAGTGACACTGCCTGCGCTCAGCTCACGTAGGTAGGTGGGTGCACTGACGTGAACAACAGCAGGTAGGTATATGCAGTGATGGGTATTACAATGTGCACCTGTCACACACAGACAGGTACCGGACAGGCACAGTGACACTGCGTGCGCTCAGCTCACGTAGGTAGGTGGGAGCACTGAAGTGAACAACAGCAGGTAGGTATATGCAGTGATAGGTATTACAATGTGCACCTGTCACACACAGACAGGTACCGGACAGGCACAGTGACACTGCGTGCGCTCAGCTCACGTAGGTAGGTGGGTGCAGTGATGGGTATTACAATGTGCACCTGTCACACACACAGGTAGTCACTAAATGTGCTGGGCCTGGCAGTGGCACACACACTAGGAATTACCAAGGCTGTCTATGCAACACAAGTGTCAGTGGGACACACACACACACACACACACACACACACACACACACACACACACACACACACACAATAGATCACAAGAACAAGATTAGCTCTCAAAAGAGCTGTTGAGGGGTGCTTTTCTAGCAATAAGAAACAACAAGGAGCAAGCTAACAAACCTACAAGAGCCTAACTAAGCTTTCCCTATGAGAGTCTGCAGCAGCTTTCCTTTCTCTAATTACTGCAGGCACACGAGTGAGTAGAATGGCTGACGCTGCCTGCCTTTTATAAGGAGGGGGGGGAGTGGCTCCAGGAGGGAGTGTAGCCTGATTGGCTACAATGTGCCTGCTGACTGTGATGTAGAGGGTCAAAGTTGACCCTCATGATGCACTATGGGGGTGAATCGAACTTCCGGTAAAGTTTGCGGTTCTCCGTGATCGCGATCCCCGGAAGTTCACCGGGAACCGCTCACCGGCGAACCGTTTGGGCCATCTCTAGCAGTCGCAGGGTCTGCTCTCCTATAGTTACACCCCTGACCTCTCAGCCCCCCAGCACCTCTAGCATACTACCTCCTCCCCCATGTAATCGCAGCAGAGCTGTGTAGACCTGCTCCCGTTGCTTCAGTGGTGAGTGGCTTCTTCCTGGTGGCCACTCCCTCTGCTGCATGCCCTGGCTCATCATGTGATGTGAAAGGGTAGCCAGAGGAGGGCAGCATACAGCACATGGCTGCTAGGAGAAAGATGCAACCCAATGGAATGGGAGCAGGCAAATATTTTTATGCAGCTATGCTGCACTACTCTGCATTGGAGGAGGAGCAAACCCCTATAGCCCCCGGTCGTAAGGCTAATAGAGCTGAATATATTACAGTCCATCAAGTTCACCCACAAGCATGACCAGTTAGTTTGATGTTTTTTTGATCCAGAGAGAGGCGCACAGTTATACATGTTACTGCTGTTTAGAATTCATGTTGATAATGTTCTATTTACCATTAGTACCACGCATACATTTGTCACATAAGTTCATTTGTAGTTCAGGTTTGCTTTAATGAAAGTCTTGGAAAATAATCTATTCAAGCCTTCATAAACATTACATGAACATAAACTGTTCACGTTCTGTCCAATTGGTTGGTTACTATTGGTGGACTGCAATCTTCAAGTCATTCTACAGATTTTTTAATAGGGTTTAAGCCCAATCTACACGATACGATTCTTTGTACGATTCCATTACGATTCTACTTACGATCTGATTAAATACGACATGTCCGATCGGGATTCGATTCGATTCAATTTGATTTGCCATTGTTTTGCAATGGCAAATCGAATTGCCGGCGGAGAAGGCAGACTCTCATAGGGAAAGCTTAGTTAGGCTCTTGTAGGTTTGTTAACTTGCTTCTTGTTGTTTCTTATTGCTAAAAAAAAGCAGCGTTTTAAGGCCAGAAATCACATTGAATGCTAAATTGCAGGCCTAAAGTGCTTTCAAACATCTTGCATGGGTATACATCAATCAGGGAGTGTAATTAGAGTTCTGCTTCACATTGACACACCAAACTCACTGTGTAACGCACCGCAAACGGCTGTTTGTATAGTGACGGCCGTGATAGACTGGTGCGCACCGTGGCGAGAGTGTAGGCCGTGGCGGTTTTCAAGCCCATATGGTCGCCGGGCTGTGGTAGCTCAATGATAGAACAACAATGACTGTCCAGCTGATCAAATTTGGTCTGACCACAATGAAGCAACGACCTTATTATCTTTTGTGTCCCACCCCCACCCGAGACACTCAAATAGCCGGTGGTCATTGCTTCATTGTGATACGCAAGCCCCTTCACCGCTGCAAGGTAATGATCACGAAGGGGGATGGGCACATGTACATGCCTTTTGTTTTGTTGTTGCAGCTGCCCGCAGTGCAGCCAGAAAAATAAGGCAGGCATGTACACGCACCAGAAAAATTAGTGTAGCGGCCGCTGCTAGCAACGGCATTAAAAATTCAGGAGTCCGCCTAGAGTCTGACCCTGTTGGTGGTGGCGGAGAAGGCAAGCGACCTGTAGGCAGAGATGCTGTGTGTGGGGACTGACTTAGTCTTCGGGCGTGCAGTAGCCCTCCGTGATCCATTCCTCATTCATTTTGATAAAGGTCAGGTACTGAACACTGTCGTGACTTAGGCGACTTCTCTTCTCAGTGACTATGCCTCCAACTGCACTGAAGGTCCTTTCTGACAGGACGCTTGCAGCAGGGCAAGAGTGAAGTTGTATGGCAAATTGGGACAGCTCTGGCCACAGGTCAAGCCTGCGCAACCAGTAGTCCAAGGGTTCATCGTCGCTGCTCGCAGTGTCCACATGTAGGTATTTTTAGGTTTTTGACTTATGTAGTGCATGCATATGAGTGACTGTCAGGAGGAGGGATGCTCACTCTGATTCCGCGTATTTGAATTTTCTGCATTTCCGATCGGAAATTGGCATTTCCGAACAGGATTTGGAAAATGGAATTCCGCAAAAAATCGATTTACCCACAACTCTATAATTTTAGTCCAATCACAGAACTCAGAAGCCTGGGACCAATCAGAGAATGCAAAATGTTTCCACAAAAATCGCATTACCTTTTTTTTTTTAAATTTTAGACCAATCATAAGATTCTGTTTTTCCGATTTCCGTTTATTTTGTCATTTTTTGCATTCCCTGATGCACAAATTGATGAGATAAAAATGCTCCTCAGAAATTGTAAAATCGGAAAAACAGTAAAACGAAAAATCGGAAATTGGCATTTGGGGAAATCGGGATTTCTGCAGAATCTGAAATAAGCATTTCTGGCTATCCCTAGTCAGGGGAAACCTGATGCTGTTTGTGGTTGTAGCATTAAATTACTTTACTTCAGTGTCTCTGTAACCCAGTGTACAGATTTTATTTATTTATTAGGGATGGTCGAAAATGCCCAATTCTGATTCCTGGAATTTCTGATTTCCACCAATGCCAATTTCTTTTTTTCTCTGATTTCCGAGGAGTATATTGGTTTTCATTTTTTGAATCAGAGAATGCAAAAAATGGTCTAAAATTACTGCGGTAATCTGATTTTCTGCGGAAAATGTTTCTGATCACCAATCAGGAATGAAGCAATTTCAATTTCGCGGAATCCGAACCAGCATCCCTAATTTGGGTTAAAAGTTATGTTAGGGGGTGTGATCCAGCCAGATAAGCACCCCAAATAATGTGAAATAAAGGGAGTCTGCCATATTGGGCACCTGCCCGAGAGAAGGCTTTGCTACTGATGTATGGAGAGGGTGGGCTGCGTCTCATGTCACTGCCCCTGTTCTTCCTCATTAGGTCTTTGTCTTCAATTCATCAAGCACTGCCGCATTCGGTAATGCTGAAAACTGCTGATTTTTCAGAGCATTTTGTAACATGGCAATTCATTAAGGCTGTTACCACATGGCAAGCAGAAATTACCAAGCAGTGAAGTAAATGACCGACTTGTAATACACCTCCAACACATGTCAGCAAATGTCAATTCATAAAGATTAGAACATGCGGTAAAGCCCAGTAACATGTTCAATGATCACTGCCAGCTCTAGTGTGTGGGATACAGTGTGGAGACTGTGCTGGAGCCCTGGCTCACAGAAGCAGAGGGGGATTACCTATGACTGACAGGAGCGGAGAGACAATAGAAACACAACCTCTGTCTCCTGCAAGTCCCACTGATCGGATGCTGATAGGATGCAAGAGCTTCTCGGGAGGAAGTAGCCCTTCAGACGTTTAACCCTTTAGATTCCTGTTTGAAGATGCGGAGGAGCTGGTGGGGAAATCACCTAAGCATGGCATGTGTAATGTCTCCAGGAGTTCATCTAAACTGTGGCAATTAAATAAAATGTTAAGAAAGGCTTATGGACAGATTCAGAGTGAGCAGAGGGAGTATAACAAACATGTACATTCTAAAGGGATGCCGGGGATGTCACTTACTATTGTAATGTCCTCACTGCATGTAATTACAGCTTGTAACAAAACAGAGACAACACCACACTCTTCTGCTGTTACCAAACAGGTTTTTGTGCATCAAAGCCATGGGTTTCAGCAAATTACCAATCCTCTACCACACTCATGAAAATCTTTATGAATTAGCAAAAAAACACCTCTAAAATACCAAATGCAGTATTTTCCTGACTTGTTTTTTTTTCTCCCAGGAATGGATTATCAAACAATAATAAGTCATTATTTGGACCAGTTCAGAAACAAACCCGATATACTGTCTGTACTTCATGAGCCACTAGCAGGACGTTACTAGAAGCTGAAAAGCGTTGTATAGCATTGGAATAGAAACATTAACCACTTGAGGACCACAGTGGTAAACCCCCTAAAGACCAGGCACATTTTTGCTAAAAAGGCACAGCTGCAGGGCCTCAAAACACCATATACAAGTGATTTCCCCCCACCAACAGCGCTCTCTGTTGATGGGGTCTGATCGCCCCCCCCAGTTGTTTATTGTTTTTTTATAAATATTTATGTTCGCATTTTAATAAAAAAACAAACCCTTTCCTCTGCCTCCCCCAGCCAGCCTCCCTCCCTCCCTCCCCCAGCCAGCCTATCACTGCCGATCGCTCTCTTGTCCCCCAGGGGGACAGCTGTGTCACACGGCTGTCCCCAGTGCAGCGCTGCAGCTGATCGCAGCGCTGCACGCTGTCTAACAGTCTCCCAAGCGGCGATTGCTGCTCGGAGACTTAAGAGGGGGCGGAGCTCCACCCCCCGAGCATGAGATACACGCGCAGCGTACGCACAATCTCATGCAAATTAGACCCCAGGACTTGATGCCAATTGGCGTTAGGCGGTCCTGGGGCTGCCTCCGTGTTCACGCCCATTGGTGTGATGCGGTCGTTAAGTAGTTAAAGTG
This sequence comes from Hyperolius riggenbachi, assembly GCF_040937935.1. Classification (NCBI taxonomy): domain Eukaryota; kingdom Metazoa; phylum Chordata; class Amphibia; order Anura; family Hyperoliidae; genus Hyperolius; species Hyperolius riggenbachi. The sequence goes on from NC_090649.1 coordinate 21,512,032, forward strand.
CATCCGAGATAAAAAAACTAACTATAACAAGTAACTTGTCTATATATCTTATCTAAAATTTAGATGGTTTACACAGCAAATCTAGCTGCAAACCGCTTCAACAGTTTAAGATGATTTATTTCTGTGATAAAATGAGAGCGGCCATGATCTGTTTGTCATCATTACACAGGTAATCTGCAACTGCATCTCCACCCCTCAGCCTGTGAAAAATTCACACCCCCTCCTCTCTGCCTCTGATATCTCTGGCTGGTAACACCTCCTCCTCCTACTGCCCAGACTGAGCTCCCATAAGCCCTTACTACAGTGCCAAGGCACTGTGAAAAGCTGTGAGCGAAGCTTGTTTAGTTAATAGGGAATTAGAGTATTAAAGCAAAACAAAAAAGTATTTGGCTTGAGGAATGCCATATAAAGTATATGAAAGGAACACAAGTACCTTGTTGGGAATATAGTAAACATCCAAAATAAGCTAATTACAGCCTTAAAAGTTTTACTGGCAAAATACAACTTCTGAGAGCACGGGGAGATTAAAAAAAGTCAATAGTGTGCATTTTCATTTTTCAGACACTTAAAGAGAAACTCCAACCAAGAATTGAACTTTATCCCAATCAGTAGCTGATACCCCCTTTTACATGAGAAATAGAATGATTTTCACAAACAGACCATCAGGGGGCGCTGTGTGACTAATTTTGTGCTGAAACCCCTCCTACAAGAGGCTCTGAATACCGCGGTACTCCTGGCAAACTGCCACAATGTAACAATGTTCACAGACAGGAAATGGCTGTTTACAGCTGTCTAATAGCTAGAAACAGCTAAATACCCTGCCCACAGTAACAATGTCACCATGTAATAAATGTCAGAATGTGAATCTGGGAGAGGAAAGATTTTACAATGAGCAAACACTGACTAAATCATTTATACATAATTATTGTAAAAATGAAGCACTTTTTTAATTACATTATTTTCACTGGAGTTCCTCTTTAAAGGACACCCGAGGTGAAAATAATGAAATACACAATTGTATCTATCCTCCTTCTCCTAAAAATGACTTTTTAAGATATTCCACAGTTGTATTTTATATTTAAATCTACTTTTTAAGTTTTTACTGTTTTATTGTTTTTGCTCAGTGACACATTCATTGAAGTATGCCAGATATAAAACATATGAACTATTGAACCTTTGTATCTCTTTCCTGCTCTCAGAAGGCATTTTCTGCTATGAAAGTGTTTAAAGTTGTGATTTCTTATCAGTGAGATTCACACTGTAGTCTGACCCAGTCCTGACTCAGACAGGAACTGCCACTTACATACCTGATGTTTAACTATTTCTGGCAGAGAAAGAAAAAAAGGAACACAGCCTAGTTATTTGTGTGCTAGGCACTGTACATACACATGTCTATCTCATCATGTCACATGTCACATTGTGTATCCTTTAATAGGCTGCCATTGAGCAGAGACAACAAAACATTCTATCTAGTTTGAAAATGTTTAAATATAAAATAAAACCATGGGATAACTAAAAAAAGCAATTTTTAGAAGTAGGCGGATAAATACAATTGGAAATTGAAAATTGCGCAATGCATATGCATAGGTTAGGATTAAGTTAGTGTTAGGTCCCCTCCCATAGGGGGATGACTTCTCCGCAGTGGGAGGGACGAGTACTTAACAAGTTGCATGCAAGCTGTTACAGGAAACCAACATCCTCCAGTGGAGGACAGGTTATGTGGATGCTAAGTGTGTATTTTATCCCACAAGTGGGGCTTGCACTCTCTTGCAGGTAGGCACTTATCTGTTTTTAAGTAGCACTGTTCATTTCTTTGCTATGTACTGCTCCCACTTAGCAGCCTTGCTTTTGGTGTATATGCAGAGCTTCTGTTTGGGTTCAAGGTGCATTTGCAGTTTCTGGGGGGGCTCAGCGCACCTCTGATTGTAGGCCATTCGGAGGCGGCCTGGTGATGCGCTGATCCACCTTTTGCGCAATTTTCAATTTTCAATTTTATTTGGTAGCGCACCCAGGCTATGCATATGCATAGGTTAGGATTTAGTTAGTGTTAGGTCCCCTCCAATAGGGGGGTGACTTCTCCGCAGTGGGAGGGACGAGTACTTAACAAGTTGCATGCAAGCTGTTACAGGAAACCAACATCCTCCAGTGGTAGACAGGTCATGTGTATGCTAGGTGTGTATTTTATCCCACAAGTGGGGCTTGCACTCTCTTGCAGGTAGGCACTTATCTGTTTTTAAGTAGCGCTGTTCATTTCTTTGCTATGGATAAATACAATTGTTTATCTCATCAGTATATTTTCACCCCAAGCTCACTTTAAACCTGCATTGAGCTTAACCACTTAAGTCTATCTGGACGAATATATCTGTCCAGATAGACTGCCCTGCTGCTGCTGCGCTGGGCACACGATCGCACATGCTCCCGCTGCCTTCCATTAGCCCTGAGATCAATTAATGGGAACAATATTCCCATTCATTGATCTAAGTCACCGGCAGAAAAACCGATGGCCTCTTAGCAGAGGCCGCTGTATTTCTGCACAAAAAAAGTTTCCCGTCCTCCTAATGCTTCCTGGAAGCGAGAGCATTTACTTCCAAGACTTTTTGACCGTGGCCATCTTGTGGCCAAATAGTAAAACTACACCCGCAATTTTATTAAATAAACACATAATATTACATTACATAAATCAAATTTTTCATAAAAAAAATTAAAACATTACAATAAAAAAACAACATAAATAGTTACGTAAGGGTCTGAACTTTTTGAATATGCATGTCAAGAGAGTATATTACTATACTTTTTTTTAAATTGTAAGCTTGTAAATAGGGATGGATGCAAATTGAAAAAAATGCACCTTTATTTCCAAATATCGGCGCCATAAATTGTGATAAGGACATCATTTAAAGGTGTAATAACTGGGACAAATGGGCAAATAAAATACATGGGTTTTAATTATGGTAGCATGTATTAATTTCAAACTATAATGGCCAAAAGCTGAGAATTAATGAATTATTTCCATTTCTTTCTTAATCTTCCTGTTAAAATGGATTTAGAATAAAAGAGCAAAATGTATCACCCAAAGAAAGCCTAAATGGTGGCAGAAAAAACAAGATATAGATCATTTCAGTGTGATAAATAGTGATAAAGTTATTGGCGAATTAATGGGTGGTGAGAGTTGCTTGGATGCATAAGGTTAAACAACGCTGTAGGCTGAAGTGGTTAATGCAGTAGCCATAATTGTAACTAACATTTTTTTTTTTTTTAGTAAAATACGTGGCCAATTTATTTTTCTTCTTTTTAAATTGTACCTGTAAGGAAAATAAAAGTACCCCAGAGGCTTCCCCCTTCTCCTCCACCAGTCCAATCCAGCGCTATGTTCTCCATGAAACCATTGGCAAACATTTCTCAAACTCCCACATGTGCAGTACCCGACTGCACAGACCCGACTGGGTTTGGCCTTTTCCCTCAAAGGTCCACTTTATAAAAAGTTACCTATCTAACTGTGTATTTATCTTTTGCAATCCGTGTTTCTCTGAATGTTTAATTTGTGAGACCTGTTGTGCCCAAAAATTATTTTAGAATATCTTTAATGAAAAATGTAATGATGATGGTAAAGTGGCGGTGATTGTTGTTGTTGTGGTGGCGGGTGTTTGTAGTGGGTATGGTGATTGTTGTTGTTGTGGTGGCGGGTGTTTGTAGTGGGTATGGTGATTGTTGTTGTTGTGGTGGCGGGTGTTTGTAGTGGGTATGGTGATTGTTGTTGTTGTGGTGGCGGGTGTTTGTAGTGGGTATGGTGATTGTTGTTGTTGTGGTGGCGGGTGTTTGTAGTGGGTATGGTGATTGTTGTTGTTGTGGTGGCGGGTGTTTGTAGTGGGTATGGTGATTGTTGTTGTTGTGGTGGTGTGTGTTTGTAGTGGGTATGGTGATTGTTGTTGTTGTGGTGGTGGGTGTTTGTAGTGGGTATGGTGATTGTTGTTGTTGTGGTGGCGGGTGTTTGTAGTGGGTATGGTGATTGTTGTTGTTGTGGTGGCGGGTGTTTGTAGTGGGTATGGTGATTGTTGTTGTTGTGGTGGCGGGTGTTTGTAGTGGGTATGGTGATTGTTGTTGTAGTGGTGGTGGTGGTAGTTGTTGTGGCAATGGTGGTAATTTTTGTGGTGGTGATTGTTGTTGTGGTCATTGTTCTTGTTGTGGTGATTTATAGTGTGGGGGTGGTGGTTGTGGTCGTTGTATAGTCAGACCTAAAATGTGTTTAATGAGAAAAAAAATGAAATTTTATTGATAATACTATCAGTATATGTATTTATTTAGAGTACTTGAAATAGCTGAGGTTGCACGTTAAAGCAAATAAGAACTCATTTTTCAGGAAAACATTTTCTACCCATTATAGCAGTCTTGATGTTCAGTTCTGGCCTCATCAGGATGATATAACATTTGGGGATGAAGATGCAGCCCAGGAGTCCAGCACTTGAGGCCAAGATGGAGAAGACCTCCACAGCCACCATGTATTTCCCTTTGGTGCTGAGATAGGCTGGTATGAAGGAGATCCAGACACTGCAGAAGACCAGCATGCTGAATGTGATGTACTGAGCTTCATTGAAGGCATCTGGAAGGTTCCTGACTAAAAATGCTACAATAAAACTTATCATGGCCAGACATCCCATATAGGCAATCATAATATAGAAAGTAGGGACAGAACCCTCATTACATTGTAATATTATCTTGCAAACTTCCACCTGGGTGTTATATTCCGGGAATGGTGGAGAGAACACCAACCAGAATATACAAATACCAGACTGTCCCGAAGACCCCAGGATCAGAAAAGAAGTAGAAAAATATTTTCCTAAAATGCTTCTCATTCTGTTTGGTTTGATGGTGTTAAAGGCTAAGAGAACGGTGACTGTTTTGGCTAAGATGGAAGAGAGAGCCAGTGTAAAGATATTTCCAAAGGTCACTTGTCGGACGAAAAAGGAAATCTTGGTTGGACGCCCAATGAACAGCAGAGGACACAGAAAGGAGAAGACCAGCGAGAGGAGGAGAATGAAGCTGAGGTTCCGGTTATTGGCTTTTACTATTGCAGTGTCTTTGTGGGTGATGAATATCGCTAACACAACAGCTGCTAAAAAACAGAATATGAGAGAAAACACAAAAATACACACAGCCAGTCCATCTCCATAGGATAAAAACACAACCGGTCTTGGAATGCAGGCCACTCTTATCTCATTGGACCAGTGATCATCTGGGCATTTCATGCAGTTTTCCATATCTGTGTGGAAGAAATCTTCATTATATGATTGCTCAAAGTATGATCTGTTACATGTATGCTAAATGTTTTTTTTTGTTTTCCCCTAACAAGATCAGGGGTTCTCACAGGGCCAGATTTGTACTCTTTACCACCCATGGCCAATGTCACCAGCCACCCCACTTCAATATAGGTAGCGAGATGACCCCTCCCCCCTTCCCTCCAGTATAGGTAGCCTGATGACCCCTCCCCCCTTACCTCCAGTATAGGTAGCCAGATGACTCCCCCAACCCCCCCTTTTTAGTATACGTAGTAAGCTCGCTTTACACCGCAGCAGCCATCAGTGTCACTCATTTCTCCGCTCCTCTCCAATGTAGAAGCTTCCTCTTGCTTTCCATCTCCAATGCTGCCCAAGTTCATAGCCGCTGGCCACAATGCAAGCGTGCACAGAGAGCAAGGTGGCTGCTGCACAGGCGGCTAGCAGCAGAGTACCCCGGTCAGGTGCTCGCCTGAGCTCCCTGCATTGCGACATTTGCAAGCTTGCAAATGCTGCACCAGTTTAGCCTGCTGCTTTGGTGCCCTTGCTCCTGTGTTGCCCTAGGCCATAGCCTAGGAGACCTTAGTCTAAATCCGGCCCCGGGTTCTCAACTACTCAAGTACCCCCAACAGTGCCTATTTAGCAGAAAACCACAAACAGGTAATGTATTAGTGTCTCAGCAGAGCTCATTAACTACCTCTGTGGATTTTCACAAAACATGCACAGTTGGGGGAACTTGAAGACTGAGTTGGGAAACCCTGGTTTAGATGACAATGGGGCCAGTTTGTCATGTATGCAACCTCCTGTAACTTCAAAGGGCGCCATGAATACATAACTCCTTTCACTGCACCCCATGTTTTTAACATGGGCACCATGACACCTACCTATATATATTACATTTGGCTATCAAATCCAAACAGAAAAAAACAAAACTAAACATTAAGTACCTTTATCTCCTGCTTCCTCACATATGCCAATTGATCCAGGGGAAGGCAAACACCCTTACAAGGCTTGGGCCAATTAACTTTTAATAGGAAAAAAATTATTCCCAACTCCAGGTGGCGGTCAGGTAAAATCCCTGGATCAACTCAGCTGGGAACTAAAGTGGACCCAAATTAAAAATACAAGATTTCAGAAATAAAATCTATTTTCTAAATGAAAATGATAAATAGCAGCCTTTTTTCAGCTGCATATAAAAGATTTTACATTTATTGGAGGAACCCCTCCCTTCCTTTCATATTGCCGGGACACAATCCGGCAAACTGGTGGGGTAGATGGTGTCCGGCAAAGGAGGAATTGCTAATGGCTGCCACCTGTATAACCCTAGTTATGAAAAGAGAAGGGTGAAAAGCATGCACTGAAATTATCATAGGTTTGAAGGAGTGTTAATTTATCTTTGTATGTGTCAGAGTGGTGCAACTAAATATTTTGAATTAAAAAAATGTTTGGTTTGGCTCCGCTTTAACTAGTAATTATAGCCCTGGATGTTTTTGAATGCATGGAAAGCATGCAAACCTCTTTTAAATTCCAATATAGAATTAGTCTTAACTACTTCCTGTGATAAAATATTCCACATTTTAACAACTCTTATTACAAAGAACCCCTTCCTAGATAGATGGCAAAACATTGTTTTTCCATATGCTGATCACGTCCCCTTGTTTAACATACATACTGTATGCATAGTGCTTTTGTTTTTAACTTTACTAGTGGTATAGAAAGTAATAGAAGACAGTCCAAATGGTGCGACATATTAAGTATTACATAAGGCATCATTAGACCTGGTTGAAAAGAAGGGCTATCCAGTAAACGTTAGTGACACTAGCAACCAATTCAGTTGATCTTCTACTAGACATCCCGGCACATTTGCAAGTTTTCTCCTCGGTGGCACTTTCCAACTTGTCTAAAAATTGCCCTTTAAATCACCACTCCAATGCACGCCAATGCAGAGCGTAGGATCAGGGCTGAGCCAGTCATGTGACCTTGTGACCGGCATTCGTAAACCGCAAACCCGAGGTTTGTGATGTGACACGGTAAGCAGGGAATCCAGTGGAGAAAGGGTGGTATTGTGCAAAATGAGTCTTTTTAGGACCCAGGGGAAGCCAGACAGGCAGTTGGGAGTATCCTGAGTGGGTGGAGGCTCACTCCCTAAACTACCTTATCATTTATCTATATATATTGTATTTAGTATTAGCTGATGGCCCAGCATTGCCAGGTATGTATTTGGCTGGTGTTGGCTCTGCCCACTTTTCCTAAGCCTAACACACAAACACGCAATGACCAAGTTTGTGAGCTTTGGGATCTTTGGCATCAATAATTTGTATTTTCGCATTGAAATAAAACAAATCTGATTGGCTGTTTGTGGCTCCACCCCCTTTTCTGAACTTGAACCCCAGTCACCCAATGACCAACTGTACCAGGTTTGTGGCTTGTGCCATTAACAGTGCAAGAATGGCAGCAATTTAAATATTCCTCTTGAAAATCAAAAGGTGAATTTTGATTGGCTTTTGTAGGCTCCACCCACTTTTCTATATATTAATACAAGTCACCCAGTGACCAAGTGCGCAAAGTTTAACTTTGAGAACTTTACCATTAGCAGTGTAAGAATGGCTGCAGTTTACATTATTAGTAAAAATTCTATTTGGCTCCACCCACTTTTTGTAAACTTGACACACAGTCACTCAATGACCAAGTTTGTAAACTTTCAGGTTCCTGGCATCAAAATTGTGCAAATGGAAGCAGTTTATTCGCCAAAGAAATCTGATTGGCTGTTTGTGTCTCCGTCCCCTTTAGTGAATTTAATGACCGACTGTAGCACGTTTGAGGCCTCTGCCATTAACAGTGCAAGAATGGCAGCAATGTAAATATTCCCTGTCAAAATCAATAGGTGAATTGTTATTGGCTATTGTTGGCTCCACCCACTATCCCGAATATTAATCACAGTCACCCAGTGACCAACTGTGTCAAGTTTGAGAACCCTGCCATTAGCCAGTTCACCCCCAAGTGGTTTGTACCATAACAGACCAGAGCATTTTTCACCTGTCAGTGCTCCTCCCTTTTATTCCCTAATAACTTTATTACTACTTATCACAACAAAATGATCTATACTTCGTTTTTTCGCCACCAATTCGTCTTTTTGTGGGTAGTACATTTTGCTAAGAATTTTTTTATTTTAAGTGTGTTTTAATGGCAAAAATAAGAAAATAATGGAAAAATGCATTATTTCTTAGTATTCTGCCATTATAGTTTTAAAATTAAACATTCTCCTGTGGTTAAAACTGACACATTTTTGTTTGCCTATTTATCCAGATTATTAAGTATGTCCCTATCACAATTTATGGTGACAATATATTATGTGGAAATAGAGGTGTTATTTTTCTGTTTTTTGTTGTTTTTTTTTGTCCTGTCCATAATTACAAGCCCGTATGTAGTAAAGTTATAGTAATATTCCTTCATAAAATATAAAAGCTTAGTCCCTAAAGCAACTATTTATGTATTTTTTTAACTGATTTTTTTACAAGTGTTTTTATTTTTATTTTTTTGGGAGGGGGGGCTTTGGAAGTGTAAGTTATTAATTGTATTAATATTGTGTAAAAGTGTATGAATGTATGTGCCTGTATGTGTAATTTTACTTTTTGGCCACAAGAGGGCACTAGTGAACACTCTGGCGGCTTCCTGTTTTATGAATGGACACGGCCGCTGATCGCGGTCACGTCCATTCATTCCAGGCATCGCGATTGGGTAGAGGACTGCTCGGTCCTCTTCCCCAATCACAGAACACGGAGACACGATGGTTAACAGTGGCGGGAGCGGCACGCACACGTGCGGAGTGGCGGCAGGAGCAAGCGACCTATTAAAATGTCCTGTTGCAGTTAACAGGCTCAAACAGGACGCTTGAATGAGTCAGTTTGCCATTAATTGGTTGACAGTGTAAGAATGGCTGCAGTTTATATTTTCTCATGTAAAAAGTTAGTTGTTTTTGGCTCCGCCCACTATTTCTAACCTTGACGTACAGTCACTCAATGACCAACTGTACCAGATTTGAGACCTCTGCCATTAACAGTGTAAGAATGGCAGCAATGTAAATATTCAATTTGAAAATCAATAGGTGAATTTTGATTGGCTGTTGTAAGCTCCACCCACTTTCCTGAATATTAATCTTTTTTTTTTTTTTTTTTTTTCAAACTCAGCGCACACCATTTGTGTTATTTACCCAGTTGGCAGATTAACTTCACAGTAATACTCCTTTTACTGGGTCAAATTTGCATCATTGTTTGATTATATTCTTCTTTATTATTATTATATTTTTTTTTTTTGCTATTCATAGAAAAAAAGCCAAAATCAATAACATCACAAATATATATACGCTAATCCAACATACCTTCCCCCGCCCTCCCCCAAGTTAATCATACACGTATCTACATACATACATTCATATCCCATGGTCATAAGACCCACACCCCTCATCTCCCATAACAATCATACATTCATACATAGCGACCTACATACGTACATACATGCATACATTCATATAAACTTTCATACTAATAACATTCATACCATATGGTCATGAGAGACAAGGACGTTCTATTGAGTTAAAATATCCCGGTCTAGTCCTTAACAGTAAAGGGGATGAGGACGATCATAAGTCATTTTTGTATATGTCAATCTATCCTTAACCATTCCCTAGTGGGAAATAACCCTTAACAGTGGGAAACAGTTAGCCTCTATATTTTTTCCCTCTATTCATTTTATAGATTTTGAGTTAATAAATTCTTCCAAATTTGTTTTTGTTCATTCCATCTCCCCTTTCCATTATCTTCCTCAGTTAAAACATCTGCTGCATCAAACAACTTATTCATCTGATGCAACCATTCTTCAAAATATGGGACTCCATTTCCTCTCCAGCTTTCTAGAATCAAGGCCTTTGCAACTATCGTCCCTACTCCTTTAATTAGTTTCGTTTCCTTATTATCTAAGGGGTCACAGATCCCAAATATTATTGTTTCATCCGTTAGTATGAGATCTTTCCCACCAATACTCCCGAAATTTATTATACCTTCCCATAAACTCCTCAACATCGGGCATTTCCGCCATACATGTATATCATCTCCCCGCTCCTTTCCACATCGCCAGCACAGCTCGTTGGAGTTTTTGGATATATTTTTAAACCTTACCGGCGTAAGATACCAACGCGTTAGTATCTTATACTGGGTCAGAGCTAATCTAGTATCTTCTATCTTGGCTAGTGCTTTCCAGATATCATCCCATTGTTTTTCTAATTCTGGTCCCCACTCTACTTCCCATTTGGCACAAAAGGGCAACTTCGCTGTGCAATTCAACTGATTAAGGAGCCCATAATACAATGACAACAGCTTTTTTGGTCTTGAAAAGGTAAGTATATTTTTTTCCATAATATTCAGGTTAGTCCTGATTTTCCCATATTCCCTCTCTTTCTTTTTTAGATAACTTTCTGCTTGGGTTTTCCACCAACATCCCCTATGAGCACAATCTTTTTCTCATGTAAAAAGTTAGTTGTTTTTGGCTCCGCCCACTATTTCTAACCTTGACGTACAGTCACTCAATGACCAACTGTACCAGATTTGAGACCTCTGCCATTAACAGTGTAAGAATGGCAGCAATGTAAATATTCAATTTGAAAATCAATAGGTGAATTTTGATTGGCTGTTGTAAGCTCCACCCACTTTCCTGAATATTAATCTTAGTCACCCAGCGACCAACTGGGTAAAGTTTGAGAACCCTGCCATTAACAGTGTCAGCGGGCAGCACAGTGGTTAGCGCTCTCGCCTTGCAGCGCTGGGTCCCCGGTTCATATCCCAGCCAGGTCAACATCTGCAAGGAGTTTGTATGTTCTCCTTGTGTCTGCGTGTGTTTCCTCTGGATACTCCGGTTTCCTCCCACATCCCCAAAAACATGCATATAGGTTAATTGGCTTCACTGAAATTGGCCCTAGACTACGATACATACACTACACTAGACATATGACTATGGTAGGGGTTAGATTGTGAGCCCCTCTGAAGGACAGTTAGTGACAAGACAATATATACTCTGTACAGCGCTGCGGAAGATGTTGGCTCTATATAAATACAAAATAATAATAATAAAGAATGACTGCAGTTTATATTTTCCCAGTGAAATTGCTCCACCCACTTCTTGTAACCTTGACACACAGTCACTCAATGACCAAGTTTGTGAACTTTCAGGTTCCTGGCATCAAAAATGTGTGATTGGAAGCAGTTTATCTGCCAAAGAAATCTGATTGGCTGTTTGTGGCCCCACCCCTTTAGTGAATTTAAACCCCAGTCTCCCAATGACCGACTGTAGCAAATTTTAAGCCTTTGTCATTAACAGTGTAAGAATTGCAGCAGTTTAAATATTCCCTAAATCAATAGGTGAATTGTTATTGGCTGTGGTAGGCTCCACCCACTTTCCAAAATCTTAATCTCATTCACCTAGTGACCAAGTGTGCCAAGTTTGAAAACCCTGCTATTAACAGTGTAAGAATGGCTGCAGATGTTCTCAAACCGGCCGAATTTAACGATTGATAGCAAAACCCTTGTAAAATTTGCAGGGTATGTTAAGGGGGAGAGTGGGCACAAGTGTAAGAATTTTTTTTCAAAAATATCATATAGTTTTTAAGAAAATTGATGCAAAATTTAGAGGAAAAAAGTCTATATTTAAATGCGGTAAAATGGCAGATAATGGGCTTGATTCACTAACCGGCGCTAAGCCGTATAGTGTGCCTTAAGACCTAGTGGGCACAAACCACGGAGTTAGGTGGTTTGCGCCCACACATCGCGCACAGCCCAGCGCAGTGCACGTGCAGCCGTTAATAGTGCGACTAAAACTGCGCATCGGGTGCCCCCGAAGCGGCGCACTGATGCACAGTTTTCATCGCACTGGGTGCAACATTTACAGGGCAGCGGATGCGACGTTATTGTCGCACCACGCACTATTAACGGCTGCGCGTGCACTGCGCTGTGCTGTGCACGATGTAGCTTTGTGCAACTATTAGTGCCCGCAAAGCTACTTTTCAGGCACTAAGTGGCTTTTCACTCCGACGCTAACACTTAGCGCCGGTTAGTGAATCAAGCCCAATACAGTGGGTTGCAAAAGTATTCGGCCCCCTTGAAGTTTTCCACATTTTGTCACATTACTGCCACAAACATGAATCAATTTTATTGGAATTCCACATGAAAGACCAATACAAAGTGGTGTACACATGAGAAGTGGAACGAAAATCATACATGATTCCAAACATTTTTTACAAATAAATAACTGCAAAGTGGTGTGTGCGTAATTATTCGGCCCCCTTTGATCTGAGTGCAGTCAGTTGCCTATAGACATTGCCTGATGAGTGCTAATTACTAAATAGAGTGCACCTGTGTGTAATCTAATGTCAGTACAAATACAGCTGCTCTGTGATGGCCTCAGAGGTTGTCTAATGCTGGGAATACACGTTTTGTTTTTGCCTTCGTTTAAACCTTCGTTTCGATTGTGCCTTTTGTCCTTTTCGATCCCGAAATAATCGATCGTACGGTTAATATCACCACCCACGGTTTCGTTTTTTTTCTCCGATTCTGATGGTTTCGTTTTTCCAATGATCGAAGGCTGCAAAGAAACGAAACGTAGTACAGGGACGGACGGCATAAACGAATATATAATCGATCTGAACAGCCATCAAGTCTACCAATGGTTCGATTAGATGGATAAAGAGAGATAATATCAAACATGTTCGATCACTAGTCGTTCGTTTTTGGGGTCTATTAATCGAAACTATAATGAGATTATGACTATTTTCACATACGTTTTCAACACTCGATTCGTTTACCAAACGAATCGAAGGCTAAAACGAAGGCAAAAACGAAACGTGTATTCCCAGCATAAGAGAATATTGGGAGCAACAACACTGTGAAGTCCAAAGAACACACAAGACAGGTCAGGGATCAAGTTATTGAGAAATTTAAAGCAGGCTTAGGCTACAAAATATTTCTAAAGCCTTGAACATCCCACGGAGCCCTGTTCAGGCGATCATTCAGAAATGGAAGGAGTATGGCACAACTGTAAACCTACCAAGACAAGACCATCCACCTAAACTCACAGGCTGAACAAGGAGAGCGCTGATCAGAAATGCAGTCAAGAGGCCCATGGTGACTCTGGACGAGCTGCAGAGATCTACAGCTCAGGTGGGAGACTCTGTCCATAAGACAACTATTAGTCATGCACTGTACAAAGTTGGCCTTTATGAAAGAGTGGCAAGAAGAAAGGCATTGTTAACAGAAAGCATAAGAAGTCCCGTTTGCAGTTTGCCACAAGCCTTGTGGGGTACACAGCAATTATGTGGAAGAAGGTGCTCTGGTCAGATGAGACCAAAATGGAACTTTTTGGCCAAAATGCAAAATGATATGTGTGGTGGAAAACGAACACTGTTTATCACTCTGAACACACCATCCCCACTGTCAAATATGGTGGTGGCAGCATCATGCTTGGGGGTGTATCTCTTCAGCAGGGACAGGGAAGCTGGTCAGAGTTGATGGGAAGATGGATGGAGCCAAATACAGGGCAAACTTGGAAGAAAACCTCTTGAAAACTGCAAAAGACTTGAGACTGGGGCGGAGGTTTACCTTCCAGCAGGACAATGACCCAGTGGCGTCCCTATCATAGTGCGCAGGGGGGCGGGGCGCACCGGGTGTCAGACACCCAGGGAAGTGTCACCACGACCCCCCACAACAGCACAGCAGGAGGGAGAAGCAGGGCTGGAAGGAGGGGCAGTGGGGGCAGCGGTGGGGAGGGGGGAAATATCCCCCCCCTCCCTCACCTGGGACCCCTCCTTCTGCCTCTCTCCCCCTCCAGAATAGCGGCGACAAGTGCGGGGCGGCCGGAGGCGTATGAACAATTACTCACCTGATTTCCGCGTTCCAAGCGTGGAGCGCAGCGTCATGACTTCACAGGTCTCCGTCTTCAATGCCGCCCACTGTGCTTCCTGATTAGCGGAAGCACAGTGGGCGGCATTGGAGGCGGAGACCTGTAACGTCATGACGCTGGGAACGCGGAGATTAGGTGAGTAATTGTCTATACGCCTCCGGCCGCCCCGCACTTGTCGCAGCTATTCTGGAGGGGGAGAGAGAGGCAGAAGGAGGGGTCCCAGGTGAGGGAGGGGGGGGATATTTCCCCCCTCCCCACCGCTGCCCCCACTGCCCCTTCTTCTAGCGCTGCTTCCCCCCCTCCTGGGCATCTTTACTGGGGGGAACTTTACTAGCTATACTGGGGGCAACTAAACTAGCTATACTGGGGGCAACTACCAGCTATACTGGGGGCAACTATACTGGGGGCAGCTATACTGGGAGCAACTAAACTAGCTATACTGGGGGCAACTATACCAGCTATACTGGGGGCAACTAAACTAGCTATACTGGGGGCAACTATACCAGCTATAGTGGGGGCAACTATACTAGCTATACTGGGGGTAGCTATACTGGGGGGGCAACTAAACTAGCTATACTGGGGGGCAACTATACTAGCTATACTGGGGGCAACTAAACTAGCTATACTGGGGGCAACTAAACCAGCTATACTGGGGGCAACTAAACCAGCTATACTGGGGGCAACTATACCAGCTATACTGGGGGCAACTATACCAGCTATACTGGGGGCAACTATACCAGCTATACTGGGGGCAACTATACTAGCTATACTGGGGGCAACTATACTAGCTATACTGGGGGCAACTATACCAGCTATACTGGGGGCAACTAAACTAGCTATACTGGGGGCAACTAAACTAGCTATACTGGGGGCAGCTATACTGGGGGCAGGTATACTAGCTATACTGGGGGCAGCTATACTGGGGGCAACTAAACTAGCTATACTGGGGGCAACTAAACCAGCTATACTGGGGGCAACTAAACCAGCTATACTGGGGGCAACTATACCAGCTATACTGGGGGCAACTATACCAGCTATACTGGGGGCAACTATACCAGCTATACTGGGGGCAACTATACCAGCTATACTGGGGGCAACTATACTAGCTATACTGGGGGCAACTATACTAGCTATACTGGGGGCAACTATACCAGCTATACTGGGGGCAACTAAACTAGCTATACTGGGGGCAACTAAACTAGCTATACTGGGGGCAGCTATACTGGGGGCAGGTATACTAGCTATACTGGGGGCAGCTATACTGGGGGCAACTAAACTAGCTATACTGGGGCAACTAAACCAGCTATACTGGGGCAACTAAACCAGCTATACTGGGGGCAACTAAACTAGCTATACTGGAGGCAACTATACTAACTTTATTGGGGGCAACTAGTTTCACTGGGGGCAACTATACTAGCTTCACTGGGGGCAGCTATACTGGGGGAAACTACTAGCTATACTGGGGCAACTATACTAGCTAATACTTTAAATTACAGTTAGCTCCGCCCTCATCCGGTTATGACCACGCCCATTTTTGCCGCGAAGCACGCCACAGGTTGTGGCCACGCCCATTTTTTTGTGTGTGTGGGGGGTGTCTTTTAATACCCAGCACCGGGTGCCAAATGCCCTAGGTACGCCACTGCAATGACCTTAAACATAAAGCCAGGGCAACAATGGAATGGTTTAAAACAAAATATATCTATGTGTTAGAATGGCCCAGCCAAAGTCCAGATCTAAATCTAATCGAGAATCTGTGGCAAGATCTGAAAACTGCTGTTCACAAACGCTGTCCATCCAATCTGACTGAGCTGGAGCTGGTTTGCAAAGAAGAATGGGCAAGGATTTCAGTCTCTAGATGTGCAAAGCTGGTAGAGACATACCCTAAAAGACTGGTAGCTGTAATTGCAGCAAAAGGTGGTTCTACAAAGTATTGACTCAGGGGGCCAAATTATTACGCACACCCCACTTTGCAGTTATTGATTTGTAAAAAATGTTTGGGATGATGTATGATTTTCGATCCACTTCTCACATGTACAGCACTTTGTATTGGTCTTTCACATGGAATTCCAATAAAATTGATGCATGTTTGTGGCAGTAATGTGACAAAATGTGGAAAACTTCAAGGGGGCCGAATACTTTTGCAACCCACTGTAGTCCCTTTTTTATCCCTGGTTTAACTACCCAACGACTGCGTCACGCTGATGGGTGTGAATGCAGTGGCTCCCTCCAGGACCGCTTAACACCGATTGGCGTCAAGTCCTGGGGTAGGGTTTTGCCCGAGATCGTGCGCTGATGCATGCGCATTCCTGCTTCAATGGCGGAGCTCCGCCATCAGTCTACCAGCGGCAATCATCGCTAGGAGACTGTTACACTGCAACACTGTTGTCTATTAACACTGTACAGCGCTGCGATCTACGGCAGTGCTGTACTGGGGACAGCCGTGTGGTTACTCATGATTAGCTTGTGATGAGCAAGCCTGCCTGGGAGTAATGATATTAGAGTGCCTTCAGGGTGGCGAGTGTGGGGATGCTATACAGGCCATGGAATGGTGGCAGCCAGCACACTGACAGTGCAGGTTTGGCAGGAAAACCCATGGGTTCAGCAGAGGACTGAGTTTATGAAGCTAAAAATTCTGTGTCTTTAAGCTCTTGGATGTAAATCCAGCTCTGATAATTATTGACAACTTTCCATAGATTCATGCAGATGTTCCTCACCTGTCTGGTTGGAGATCTCGCCCTCTGCACAGGGCACACAGTAGTAGCAGCACCTCTGTTGTCCTTCCTGAGGGACCTTCCTGTATCCGGGGAGGCAGCTGGGAGTGCACACTGAAGAGGGGATCTGTAATAAAGGAAGTCTGACATTTTTGTCATACATTTGCAAAGTGATGGAGATGATTCCCCTGTCCTGAGAGAACGACAACTAAGGGAACAGAGAGAAAAACCTTTCTGCTCTATGCACAATAGCTCTAATGACTGCATCTGCTCAGCCACTGATAAGGAACCATAGAAAGTTTTGTAGACGAAGATTTGCAAACAGTCCCTATTCAGTGTGCAGCAGGGTCTTGTGTACAATGGCCAGCTTGCAATCTCTCTACCCCTCCCCAAGTGCTGTGTTCTGTAATGATGCTGGAGGAGGCTGCAGAGCCAGTTCTGCTCCATCAGAGATGGACAGACTCAGTGTAATAAGCTGGGGCTGGGAGCACACTCGTCTGACAGCTTTCTGTGTGTTTTTCTGTATGTATTTTCTGCACACCATGTATGTCTGAATGTGTGAAAACATGAATGTTTTGTCACAGAATTAATTGATAGAGAAAATGCTCCCAGTGCTTCACTGATGTCTGTTTTTATCTGCATGGGGAAAACACATTCAAATGTGCACTAGCCAACTGAATAACATTGGTTCTCAGTTTACCTGTGCAGAAAGCAAGGGGGGGGGAGGGGTATAGGGGGTTGACGGGGCCCCATCCAAAGTTTTGCTTGGGCCCAGTGATTTATAGTTACGCACCTGCAACTGAGAAACCTTTTGTACAAAAGTTCACATTACATATTGTCATCATGATTTGTAAATTATCTGTAATAAGTAAACTTATAATTTATGACTTCCAATGTAAACATTTTAAAATTTCACTATGTCTTTCAACCTGTACAGCACATTGCTCTACAATTCTGAGCCAGCAACCCCTAAAACCTGCCTTCACCACCAAGAGCCAGTAGCTCATGCAGCAGGCCTTCACCTTCCGAGGCCACCACTCCATCCAGCAAGCCTCCACCTCCCTAAGCCACTACTCCATCCAGCAGGCCTCCACTTCCCGCAACCAAAACTCCATCCAGCAGGTTTCCACCTCCTGAAGCCACCACTCCATCCAGCAGCCTCTACCTCCTGAAGCCACCACTCCATCCAGCAGGCCTCCACCCAGGTCCGGCCCGCTCATGAGGCGGGGTGAAACTTTTGCCTCAGGTGGCAAACTTCTAGGGGCGGCATCCGCCCGTCCGTGGGTGCGTGGGGGGCCGGCCGCCGAGCTGGAGAGGTAGCGGGCAGGACGGGGGTATTGGGCCTAGCGGTGGGGAGGGGGGTCGGACCCCCCCTCCCACGCCTGGGTCCCCCGAACTGCACTCCCCTCCAGCTTTAAAGCAGCTGGAGCTGGCTGCTTAGCTCCCCTAAGCAGCCGTCCAGCCGACAGTAAGAGGCACGGGTGGGAATCACTCACCTCTTCCTCGTTCCAGCGTGCGCTCCACTGACTTCACTTCCTGCAACGCCGCCCACTGTATTGTACGTGGCCTTGCAGGAAGTGACGTCAGTGGAGCGCACGTTGGAACGAGGAAGAGGTGAGTGATCCCCTGCCCGTGCCTCTTACTGTTGGCTGGACGGCTGCTTACTCGCTATTTAAAGTGGCTTCCTGAGCATATGACACTATTTTGGGCTCACAGTGTTCCTTTTTTCCTCCTCCTGCTATTGCAAACACATTAGCCCAGCGCTTTTTGAAACCCCAGCAATTTTAAAAGTGCACCGAAGTTCTCTTGCTGTGCATCCGCCATTTCTTGGGTGCTGCTACATTTCTATTTTATATACTTAACAAATCAATTATTTACTTCATCTTGATTTTACCTTACTTTATCCTGTTAAATTATCCTATAAAAGAAAATAATGGTTTCAATATAATTAAATTGTGCCTTTTTCGTATCCAGAAGTTAACAATTTATTAGAAGTGTATTTATTCAAAAGGGCTAAGTAGGACTTTTTTCCCGGGCATCAAAATTACTAGCACTGGAATTATGTCAATAGGATAGAGAAGGTCATCAATCAGATCATTTGTTAATAGTTAAAACATTTAAGCGAATCCACCGGGACAACATAGAAACATAAAACTAACAAAACAAAACAAATTGCCATCAACAGTTTTCATTTCACACAATTAACATATATCAACTAGTATTGGGCGAACACCTGAATGTTCGGGTTCGCGAACGTTCGCCGAACATGGCCGCGATGTTCGGGTGTTCGCGCCGAACTCCGAACATAATGGAAGTCAATGGGGACCCGAACGTTCGTGCTTTGTAAAGCCTCCTTACATGCTACATACCCCAAATTTACAGGGTATGTGCACCTTGGGAGTGGGTTCAAGAGGAAAAAAAATTTTAGCAAAAAGAGCTTATAGTTTTTGAGAAAATTGATTTTAAAGTTTCAAAGGGAAAACTGTCTTTTAAATGCGGGAAATGTCTGTTTTCTTTGCACAGGTAGCATGCATTTTGCCGCCATGCAGTCATAAATGTAATAAAGATAAGAGGTTCCATAAACAGGGACCGGCAACG
This sequence comes from Hyperolius riggenbachi, assembly GCF_040937935.1. Taxonomy (NCBI): domain Eukaryota; kingdom Metazoa; phylum Chordata; class Amphibia; order Anura; family Hyperoliidae; genus Hyperolius; species Hyperolius riggenbachi. The sequence continues at coordinate 21,531,554 of NC_090649.1, forward strand.
CTAACCCAGCAGCAGCACATGTGATGGAACAGGAGGAGGCGCAGGAGGAGAAGGCCACGCTTTGAGACACAACAACCCAGGCCTTGCATGAGGACAAGAAGCGTGCGGATAGCATGCATTTTGCCGCCATGCAGTCATAAATGTAATAAAGATAAGAGGTTCCATAAACAGGGACCGGCAACGCTAACCCAGCCAGCAGCAGCACACGTGATGGAACAGGAGGAGGCGCAGGAGGAGAAGGCCACGCTTTCAGACACAACAACCCAGGCCTTGCATGAGGACAAGAAGCATGCGGATAGCATGCATTTTGCCGCCATGCAGTCATAAATGTAATAAAGATAAGAGGTTCCATAAACAGGGACCGGCAACGCTAACCCAGCAGCAGCACACGTGATGGAACAGGAGGAGGCGCAGGAGGAGAAGGCCACGCTTTCAGACACAACAACCCAGGCCTTGCATGAGGACAAGAAGTGTGCGGATAGCATGCATTTTGCCGCCATGCAGTCATAAATGTAATACAGATAAGAGGTTCAATAAACAGGGACCGGAAACGCTAACCCATCACAGATGGTCATTGTTTATGTTACTTGGTTGGGGTCTAGGAGTGTTGCATAGTCGTTTCCAATCCAGGATTGATTCATTTTAATTTGAGTCAGACGGTCTGCATTTTCTGTGGAGAGGCGGATACGCCGATCTGTGACGATGCCTCCGGCAGCACTGAAACAGCGTTCCGACATAACGCTGGCTGCCGGGCAAGCCAGCACCTCTATTGCGTACATTGCCAGTTCGTGCCAGGTGTCTAGCTTCGATACCCAATAGTTGAAGGGCGCAGATGGATTGTTCAACACAGCTACGCCATCTGACATGTAGTCCTTGACCATCTTCTCTAGGCGATCGGTGTTGGAGGTGGATCTGCACGCTTGCTGTTCTGTGAGCTGCTGCATGGGCTGCCGATACCATTCCCTTTTTGGCACTAGCTGCGGCTTGTGTTGTTTGCTGCCGTCCTGGTCGTCTTGGGTTTGCGGAAGTCAGTCTGTCGGCGTACAACTGGCTAGAGGAGGGGGAGGATGTCAATCTCCTCTCTAAAGTCTCCACAAGGGCCTGCTGGTATTCTTCCATTTTGACCTGTCTGACTCTTTCTTCAAGCAGTTTTGGAACATTGTGTTTGTACCGTGGATCCAGAAGGGTATAAACCCAGTAATTGGTGTTGTCCAGAATGCGCACAATGCGTGGGTCGCGTTCAATGCAGTCTAGCATGAATTGAGCCATGTGTGCCAGAGTCCTGCCAGAATCCTCATCATCCTCTTGTGAGCGTTGTGATAGTTGTTGTGATGCATCATAGTCGTCACCTTCTTCCTGGTCTGCTTCTGCTGACCATTCGCGCTGAATTGTGGAAGTCCAACGTGCACCGCTCTGGCCCTCGTCAGTGGTGGCATGAAATTCCTGCTCCAACTCCAGCTGTTCCTCCTCCTCTTCTTCGTCATAGCTGCTGGGGCCACCGTTTCCTGAGGCGGATGGCCTGATGTTGGTACCATCACGCTGATCGTTTTCTCCTTCAGATTCCCCCAGTTGCATCATGACAGCTGTTTCCTTGATTTTCAACATTGACTTCTTCAGTAAACACAGCAGTGGTATGGTAATGCTGACTGAAGAGTTGTCACTGCTCACAAGCAACGTGGATTGCTCAAAATTTTGGAGGACTTGGCAGAGGTCCAACATGTTGGCCCAATCGGATCCACAGAAGCTTGGCAGCTGTCCGGATGCGCCTCGGTACTGCGCCGTCATGTACTGGACCACTGCACTCTTCTGCTCACAAAAGCGGGCTAGCATGTGCAGCGTAGAATTCCAGCGCGTAGGGACATCACACAGCAAGCGATGGTGGGGGAGCTTGAAGCGCTCCTGCATCTTGGCGAGTGCCCCCGAAGCAGAACTGGAATTTCTGCAATGTTTGGCCACTCGTCGCACCTTCAACAGAAGATCGGCCAAGCCTGGGTATGTCCTCAGGAACCGCTGAACTACTAGGTTCATCACGTGCGCCAGGCAAGGGATGTGTGTCAGCTTAGCCAACCTTAAAGCGCAAATGAGATTACTCCCATTATCACACACAACCATGCCCGGTTTCAGGTCCAGCGGTGCCAGCCACAAATCCGTCTGTTCCTTTATTCCCCTCCAAATTTCCTCCCCTGTGTACTGCTTATCCCCAAGGCAGATCAGCTTCAGCAATGCTTGCTGACGCACGCCAACAGCTGTGCTGCACTCCTTCCACGATCCTACTGCTGCTGGGTTAGCGTTTCCGGATGAGGTACAGCTTTGAGATGCGTTGGAGGAGAAGGAGTCAGAGAGGTAGGTGCTGCTGTTGTTATCCAGTGGGAGGGACGGCGGTGCAGCTGTTTGCGGCGTGGGCAACACCCGCGCCGTAGCAGGTGAGGAATCGCTGCCAGGCTCCACAAGGTTCACCCAGTGCGCGGTAAGGGAGATGTATCGACCCTGGCCGAACGCACTCGTCCAGGTGTCAGTGGTGAGGTGAACCTTGCAGGCAACGGCATTCTTCAAGCTTCGGGTTATTTTGCTGACCACGTGCTCCTGCAACTCAGGCACTGCAGAGCGCGCAAAGTGGTAGCGGCTGGGAACCACGTAACGTGGGATGGCCACTGACATCATGCCCTTGAAGCTGTTTGTCTCCACCACTCGATATGGCAGCATTTCACAGGCCAGAAGCTTGGCTATGCTGGCTGTTAGTGCCACGGCCCGGGGGTCATTTGCTGGCAATTTCCTCTTGCGCTCAAACATCTCCGAGACAGAAAACTGAACCGTAGGGCTGCACACTGAAGGGCTGTTGGTTGTTGTGTTTGATGAAGACTGGGAGACCTCAAGAGCACTATTCCGGAAAGTGACAGTGTCAGCGTCGTCTGATGTTTGTGAATGTTGTTGTGAACCACGCAATGGCTGGGCTAATGCTGCTGCTGAGGAGGGTCTGGTGGTGAGTCTGGTGACCCCAAGGGAGGCAGTGTTGCTGGTACCCTGTCCTGGCGCCCACAGAGTGGGATGTTTGGATACCATGTGGCGGGTCATGCTGGTGGTGGAGAGGTTGTTAATATTTTTCCCCCTGCTCAGGTGGGTCTTGCACACCTTGCAAATCACCATGGTACCATCCTCACTGCAGTCTTCAAAGAAAGGCCAGACTTTGGAGCACCTGCCTTGCTGGCGATTTCTGTTTGCACCTCTTTTGCGTCTCACTTGAACTTCCACGCTTGTGGTGCCTGAAATTTCGCGCCGCCTACCTTGTGGCACAAGGCGAACTCGTGCAGCAGTGGGTTCTTCAACATACTCATCTGTGCTGCTGCTACGACAGCGATGTTCTCCTTCACATATAAAATCTGGGTCTCTGTCAACATTGTCCATACCCTCCTCCTCTTCCATCTCCTCAAACTCGTCATATGTGATTGTGGGCCGCCGCCGTGGAGTAGAGCTCCCCAGAACAACCTCTGCGCAGCTCACTCCAACGTCGTCTTCCAGATCTTCTCGGCCGACCTCCTGCAATTGAAACCCCTCCTACCCAACTTGCTCTGGGATTTGGGTTTCAAAGTCCTCGGACTCGCCTTGCATTTCAGTGTGCGGTGCATTTCCCACACTAAATAGTTGTGAATCCGGGCACAACATTTCTGGCTGTTCCATTGACCTTTGAAAGGTGGAAGTTTGTTGGGCTGGGAATAGCTCCTGCGAATACCCCATTGTGTCCTGAGGAAATTCTTCGGACTGGTTATTTGGCAGTTGTGTGCGTGCCGTGGTGTCGCTGCCGGTTGTGTCAGCTTTGTGCCCACTGGCTCCTTGTAACTGGCTGAGGACTCGGACCTCGTGCGTGATGTGCTGGTGCTGCTTAACCCACTGCTGGACGCTTGAGAGGTCATCCAATTAATTATCTGGTCCTGTTCTTTTGGATTTGTGAGGGTTGATTTCCTGGACAACATGGGCGGTATTGAGTGGGTTTTCTTCGGTGCTCCACTGTGGCCTGTACGTGAACCGTCAGGGGAAACACCTCTTCCCTTGCCCCTCCCTCTTTCACAGGATTTCTTCTTCATTTCACTTATCCTTAAAGTACACGCTGACTGGCAGCAGTACAGTGGTAGTACAGAAATGCCATACAGTGGCGGGTGAGCGGTGTACTACTATTCCCAGCAGCGACACAGAGCACAATGCTATACAGTGGTGGGTGAGCGGTGTACTACTATTCCCAGCAGCGACACAGAGCACAATGCTATACAGTGGTGGGTGAGCGGTGTACTACTGTTCCCAGCAGAGACATAGAGTGGCAGTAAACACAATGCTATACAGTGGTGGCTGAGCAGTGTACTACTGTTCCCAGCAGCGACACAGAGCACAATGCTATACAGTGGTGGGTGGGTTAGCGGTGTACTACTGTTCCCAGCAGCGACACAGAGCACAATGCTATACAGTGGTGGGTGAGCGGTGTACTACTGTTCCCAGCAGAGACACAGAGTGGCAGTAAACACAATGCTATACAGTGGTGGCTGAGCGGTGTACTACTGTTCCCAGCAGCGACACAGAGCACAATGCTATAGAGTGGTGGGTGGGTGAGCGGTGTACTACTGTTCCCAGCAGTGACACAGAGCACAATGCTATACAGTGGTGGGTGAGCGGTGTACTACTGTTCCCAGCAGAGACACAGAGTGGCAGTAAACACAATGCTATATAGTGGTGGCTGAGCGGTGTACTACTGTTCCCAGCAGCGACACAGAGCACAATGGTATACAGTGGTGGGTGAGTGGTGTACTACTGTTCCCAGCAGCGACACAGAGCACAATGCTATACAGTGGTGGGTGAGCGGTGTACTACTGTTCCCAGCAGAGACACAGAGGGGCAGTAAACACAATGCTATACAGTGGTGGCTGAGCGGTGTACTACTGTTCCCAGCAGCGACACAGAGCACAATGGTATACAGTGGTGGGTGAGTGGTGTACTACTGTTCCCAGCAGCGATACAGAGCACAATGCTATACAGTGGTGGGTGAGTGGTGTACTACTGTTCCCAGCAGAGACACAGAGTGGCAGTAAAAACAATGCTATATAGTGTGGCTGAGCGGTGTACTACTGTTCCCAGCAGCGACACAGAGCACAATGCTATACAGTGGTGGGTGAGTGGTGTACTACTGTTCCCAGCAGCGATACAGAGCACAATGCTATCCAGTGGTGGGTGAGTGGTGTACTACTGTTCCCAGCAGAGACACAGAGTGGCAGTAAACACAATGCTATATAGTGTGGCTGAGCGGTGTACTACTATTCCCAGCAGCGACACAGAGCACAATGCTATACAGTGGTGGGTGAGCGGTGTACTACTGTTCCCAGCAGAGACACAGAGTGGCAGTAAACACAATGCTATACAGTGGTGGCTGAGTGGTGTACTACTGTTCCCAGCAGCAACACAGAGCACAATGGTATACAGTGGTGGGTGAGTGGTGTACTACTGTTCCCAGCAGCGACACAGAGCACAATGTTATACAGTGGTGGGTGAGCGGTGTACTACTGTTCCCAGCAGAGACACAGAGTGGCAGTAAACACAATGCTATACAGTGGTGGCTGAGTGGTGTACTACTGTTCCCAGCAGCGACACAGAGCACAATGGTATACAGTGGTGGGTGAGTGGTGTACTACTGTTCCCAGCAGCGACACAGAGCACAATGCTATACAGTGGTGGGTGAGCGGTGTACTACTGTTCCCAGCAGAGACACAGAGGGGCAGTAAACACAATGCTATACAGTGGTGGCTGAGCGGTGTACTACTGTTCCCAGCAGCGACACAGTGCACAATGGTATACAGTGGTGGGTGAGTGGTGTACTACTGTTCCCAGCAGCGATACAGAGCACAATGCTATACAGTGGTGGGTGAGTGGTGTACTACTGTTCCCAGCAGAGACACAGAGTGGCAGTAAACACAATGCTATATAGTGTGGCTGAGCGGTGTACTACTGTTCCCAGCAGCGACACAGAGCACAATGCTATACAGTGGTGGGTGAGCGGTGTACTACTGTTCCCAGCAGAGACACAGAGTGGCAGTAAACACAATGCTATACAGTGGTGGCTGAGTGGTGTACTACTGTTCCCAGCAGCAACACAGAGCACAATGGTATACAGTGGTGGGTGAGTGGTGTACTACTGTTCCCAGCAGCGACACAGAGCACAATGTTATACAGTGGTGGGTGAGCGGTGTACTACTGTTCCCAGCAGAGACACAGAGTGGCAGTAAACACAATGCTATACAGTGGTGGCTGAGTGGTGTACTACTGTTCCCAGCAGCGACACAGAGCACAATGGTATACAGTGGTGGGTGAGTGGTGTACTACTGTTCCCAGCAGCGATACAGAGCACAATGCTATACAGTGGTGGGTGAGCGGTGTACTACTGTTCCCAGCAGAGACATAGAGTGGCAGTAAACACAATGCTATATAGTGTGGGTGAGCGGTGTACTACTGTTCCCAGCAGCGACACAGAGCACAATGCTATACAGTGGTGGGTGAGTGGTATACTACTGTTCCCAGCAGAGACACAGAGTGGCAGTAAACACAATGCTATACAGTGGTGGCTGAGCGGTGTACTACTGTTCCCAGCAGCGACACAGAGCACAATGCTATACAGTGTTGGGTGAGTGAGCGGTGTACTACTGTTCCCAGCAGCGACACAGAGCACAATGCTATACAGTGGTGGGTGAGCGGTGTACTACTGTTCCCAGCAGAGACACAGAGTGGCAGTAAACACAATGCTATATAGTGTGGGTGAGCTGGGTACTACTATTCCCAGCAGCGACACAGAGCACAATGCTATACAGGGTGAGCGGTGTACTACTGTTCCCAGCAGACACACAGAGTGGCAGTAAACACAATGCTATATAGTGTGGGTGAGCGGTGTACTACTGTTCCCAGCAGCGACACAGAGCACAATGCTATACAGGGTGAGCGGTGTACTACTGTTCCCAGCAGAGAGACACAGAGTGGCAGTAAACACAATGCTATATAGTGTGGGTGAGTGGTGTACTACTATTCCCAGCAGTGACACAATGACCGGGGGACCCTGGCTAGCCTGGCTGGAGAGAGAACTACCCTGCCTGCCTACCCAAAGCTAAACCCACAGACAAATGGCGGAGAAATGACGTGGATCGGGTATTTATTTACCCGAACCACGTGACCCGTTCGGCCAATCAGAGCGCGTTCGGGTCCGAACCACGTGACCCGTTCGGCCAATCACAGTGCTAGCCGAACGTTCGGGTAACGTTCGGCCATGCGCTCTTAGTTCGGCCATATGGCCGAACAGTTTGGCCGAACACCATCAGGTGTTCGGCCGTACTCGAACATCACCCGAACAGGGTGATGTTCTGCAGAACCCGAACAGTGGCGAACACTGTTCGCCCAACACTAATATCAACTGAGGGATGGAGATCCCCTCGTACTCTTTTGAAGAAGCGGCGTGACGGCCGCGGAACCGGTGGAGTAGTCCACCGAGGGCCTCTCTCTGCCACCACTACCTCCCTTGGGTCTATGTATACCGGCTAAGTATTCCTCTGCACTTTTTGTTCACTGTATCCTTGCCTATCTGTCTGTTTCTCTCAAACCACGCTCCATTAGTATTTGCTTATCCAGGCATCCGGTCTTACACTGGTACAGTTTGTGTACACTTATAATGTTATTGTCTCATGAATTATTGTGATTTTGCTCATTGTCTGCACTATTTATGCACTTTATATTTCTTTTTGAGGAACTGAACCCGGGTTCACATGGTGCTGGTGTGCTCAGGTTTGAGCAACCCACACCAATTACTATACCATTATTTATTTTATTCATGTTATTGATGGTCAAATACTGTGATTATTATGGTCACTAATTGTCATTTATGGGTTGTTTGTGGTGGCTGCTGTTTTTAGTGTTTTTATACATATATATTGGAAGTCATATAATCAATAAAGTGTTATATATTTATACTGATATATTTGTGTGGTGCTGATCTTATGAGCTGATCCCCCCTTTTCTACTAGCTTCTCGACTGCTCTAGCACACACGTGGGTTTAGAGTGCAGTGTTCTTCCTCTAGATGGTTAACTCATAGTATTAAGGTTAACGTATATTATATCTTGCTTGCACTATTTTAATATATTGCTTGGTGGACTTCCAACTAACCGACTGGCGCCCCTCCAATCTGTACTGAACTCAGCTGCTCCTCTTATTCATCTCTCTTCCCGCTCTTCCTCTGCAGCTCCTCTCTGTCAAGCTCTTCACTGGCTGCCAATTAACCAGAGGATCCAGTTCCAACTGTTAACCATAACCTACAAAGCTCTCCACAATATCTACCCCCCCCCCCCCCCCCGTACATCTGGTCACTGGTTTCCAGATACCAACCCAACCGTAATCTCAGATCTGCAAATGACCTTCTTTTATCCTCCTCTAGAATTACTCTCTCGCATTCACATATACAAGACTTCTCATGTGCCTCACCCCTCCTCTGGAATGTCCTTCCACACCACATCTGTCACTCTCCCACCTTTGAAATCTTTAAACGCGCCCTCAAAACTCATCTTTTCTGACAAGCATATGCCACTTAGGCCATTCCGCCTTCGACCTCGCATCTAGTTTTAATCCTTACTAGATAACCTAAACACGCACTACCTGTATGTATACTGCATACTTCCCCACCTCTTGTATCTTCCCCCCTTCCCCTTTAGATTGTAAGCTCACAAGGGCAGAGCTCTCCCACCCTTCCATGTCTTGGAATGTTACTCATTTCATAGCTTGCACTCTGTTGTACATTTTATTCATCATGATACTTCTGTCATTGTAATCACCAGTTCTGTATTTTGTACTGGTGTCCATATTTAGCAGCTGGATAGTGTACTGGTTAAGGGCTCTGCCTTTGACATGGGAGACCAGAGTTTGAATCGTGGCTAGGTCAAGTACCTATTCAGTAAAAAGTCCTTGGGCAAGACTCCCTAACACTGCAGGGTGGCTTCTTGAGCACCCCCTAGAGGCTGCACCTCTTGAGCACTTTGAGTCTGATAGGAGAAAAGCGCTATACAAATATTATTATTATTATATTTGATGTATATAATTGTCTGTATCATTATTGTACCCCTTGTTTGTTTTCCTACTTTGTACTGTGACACGGAATATGTTGGCGCTTTATAAATCATCAGTAATAGTAACTTGTTTCTAGAAATGGAAAAGGGGGAGACTGGGCAAGTGCACAAACAAAGTTCTAGTGAGCAGATGGAGCTCAGGAGATGGAGTTGAGGACAAGGGAAGAAGGAGAAGAGAGCTAACAAGGAGAAGGACAAGAAAGTTGCACATGCAACAGTTGCACAGCAAAAAAAGTGTATAGAAACATTTGCTTACGCCCCTAGGGGAATTCAAATTATTTAAAAAGTAAAGAGGTATTTGATTATAATCATGTTTGCATGCATTATACGTTACCAAAAATACTTATAACTTTTTATGGTAGAAGTGCTATTAGTACACTTAATGAAAATGTATTATCGTGAAACTTAGAGAGTCGCCTTAACACTTTGGGGACGGGCTGCCTAACCCCCTTAGCAACCAGGCCATTTTACATGAGGGGGCGGGGGCTTGTTTGGGTGGGGGGCAGGCAGCCAGTGTTGTTAGCTAGGCATGGTGTCCCCAGTGTAGCCAGGTGTCCCCCGTATTGCCAGCAGCCTTTACTCTCCTCCTAGGCTCCAGTGACGAGCAGCTCTAGCCCCCTCCACTCTGGCCGGCATCCCTGCTCGCACTGCCGTGAATTTCCAGGTCAAGTGTCGGAACCACGTCAAGCTGGGACCCGACACTTAAGGCAGAGCGAGCAGGGATGCTGGTCAGAGCTGAGGGGAGCGCTAATCGCCGGGGGAACATCAGAAAGGTGAGTCCCCCATCCTCTTCTTCCCCTCAGACTGCTGCTGTCAATAGCAATCACTACGATTGGCCAGTGATCGTAGTGATCATATGATCAGGAGCCAATAACGACGGCTCCTGATCACTGAGGGGAGATGTCAGCTGACATACGACAGCTTAAAGAGAACCCGAGGTGGGTTTGAAGAATGTTATCTGCATACAGAGGCTGGATCTGCCTATACAGCCCAGCCTCTGTTGCTATCCCAAACCCCCCTAAGGTCCCCCTGCACTCTGCAATCCCTCATAAATCACAGCCAAGCTGCTGACAAACAGCTTGTCAGAGCTGGCTGTGTTTATCTCTATAGTGTCAGTCTGCTGCTCTCCCCGCCTCCTGCAGAACTCCAGTCCCCGCCTGCATCCCTTCCCTCCCTGCTGATTGGAGGGAAGGGACAGGGGCAGGGACCGGAGCTATGCAGGAGGCGGGGGAGTAGCTGAGACTGACACTACAGATGTAAATACAGCCTCACAGCAGGGCTGTGATTTATGAGGGATTGCAGAGTGCAGGGGGACCTTAGTGGGGTTTGGGATAGCAACAGAGGCTGGGCTGTATAGGCAGATCCAGCCTCTGTATGCAGATAACATTCTTTAAACACACCTCGGGTTCTCTTTAATCTCCCCTCTCGGGTGCGGACAATCACGTCGGGAGTGGAAATGGCAGGTGGCGTAAGTCCTACGCCGCATCAGAGTTAGGCAGCCACAAGTGTGGTGTAGCGTGTAGGATTTATGCTGCGCAGTCCCCAGAAGATTAAAGTGGACCTGAACTCTTGCACAGGACAGAAGGAAAACGTAGAGAAATGCACCCTGTATGTATTTAGAGAGTTTAGCTTGTCTAATGCCTCCTCATCTGTGACTAATCACAAGTTGTAATTTGATCTCTCCACGTGTCACATGACTGCCACGCCAGAGATGGCAGATAAGCTCATTTGAAAGCACAGGAAGTTAACAATATGTCTGCGTCCATGAATCAGGAAGCAGAAACAATGTACATTTATTTTAGGATTTGTATCCGCTGTAAGAAATCTTTTTTTTGTTTTGTTTAAAGGTGATCAGGTTATTATGCTGTTGTGTACCTTTTAGAGCAGGGCTTTTCAACCTTTTCACTAATTGTACCACTTTTATTGCCTGAAAATGTTCAAGTACCACTAGTGTGCCTGCGCATTAGATTGGACCCGATTGGGTGACTCTGTGGTCTACCAAAAAGCAGACTGGCACCTCTCCAATCCCTACTAACCTCCGCTGCCCGTCTCATCCTTCTCTCCTCTAGATCCTCTGAGGCAGCCCCTCTCTGCCAATCCCTCCACTGGTTACCAGTTGCCCAAAAAATTCCAGTTTAAACTTCTCACACTTGCATACAAAGCTCTACACAAGCTATCGCCTCCATACATTTCCTCTTTAATCTCCAGATACCTCCCCGCTCGGACCCTCCGTTCCTCACAGGAGACCCTTTTGTCCTCCAGCCTAGTCACCTCCTCTCACTCTCGCATCCAAAACTTCTCACGGGCTGTCCCTCTCCTTTGGAACTCTCTTCCTCAGCCGGTTCGTCACGCCACGAGTCTGGAAACCTTGAGGCCTCTTGCACACTGCAAGTGATTCCGATTCAGATTCCGCTTTTTAATCAGTTTTTACATCCAATTCAGATTCTGATTTGCAGTTTGCTCCCTGCACACTGCAAATCGGAATCTGAATCGGATGTAAAAACTGATTAAAAAGCGGAATCTGAATCGGAATTGCTTGCAGTGCGCAAGAGGCCTGAAATGTACTCTGAAAACACACCTGTTCAGACAAGCCTATAATTTGCTATATGCAGCACTGAAGGCACACTGGCTCACCCACTAAACCTTGTGTTTCCTTCCCTTTTGTTTCCTCCCCACTACCCTCTAGATTGTAAGCCCGCAAGGGCAGGGTCCTCCTCCTAGTGTTTCTCATACTGCTGTTATTTTAACATATGTACATGTACCAACTACATATCAACTATATATGTATCTGTATTTATTCTATTCAATGTCATGACTGTACAGTGTCTTGTATTTCTTATGTATATTTGTTCCCCATTAGTTGTTTGTACTATGTACAGCGCTACGGAAGATGTTGGCGCTATATAAATAAAAAATAATAATAATTGGGTTTGACTGTTTCCACCAGAGCAGAGAGCTGCTACTGCATATGCGCGACGTTGTCAAGGAGCTCTTTAGGGGGTCCCAGCCAGTGATGCTCGGATACGCCTTTTTATTATTCGAGTTAGGTCGAATATTCGAGTCGAATATTTCTTACTATTTGATTTGACCTCGGAATTCAAGCTCACTATTCGAGTCGGTATTCGAGCTCATTATTCGAGCTGACTATTCGAATTGGCCTTAAATAGCTTCCAACACTTGTTTTGGGGGTGAATGATGCAGGAAACATCTTTTTTTCCAAGTAACAACAGCAAGTGATTATGTGGGGATGTTCCTTTAAAAAAAAAAAGGTGGAAAGAGAAGTTGTGTCCAAAATTCTGTTCAGTACTGTATATACTTCTTCTTCTTCTTCTTTATCTTCTATATCTTCTTCTTCTTCTTCTTCTTCTTCTTCTATATCTTCTTCTTCTATATCTTCTTCTTCTATATCTTCTTCTATATCTTCTTCTTCTTCTTCTTCTATATCTTCTTCTTCTTCTATATCTTCTTCTTCTTCTTCTTCTTCTTCTCCTTCTATATCTTCTTCTTCTTCTTCTTCTTCTTCTCCTTCTATATCTTCTTCTTCTTCTTCTTCTTCTTCTCCTTCTATATCTTCTTCTTCTTCTTCTTCTTCTTCTTCTTCTTCTTCTTCTTCTTCTTCTTCTTCTATATCTTCTTCTTCTTCTTCTATATCTTCTTCTTCTTCTTCACCTTCTTCTTCTTCTTCTTCATCATCATCTTCTTCTTCATCTTCTTCTTCTTCATCTTCTTCTTCTTCATCTTCTTCTTCATCTTCTTCTTCTTCTATATCTTCTTTTTCTATATCTTCTTTTTCTATATCTTCTTCTTATTATTATTTTTCTATTTCTTCTTCTTCTTTTTCTATATCTTCTTATTATTATTATTTTTCTATTTCTTCTTCTTCTTCTTCTTCTTCTTCTTCTTTTTCTATATCTTCTTCTTCTTCTCCTTCTTCTTCTTCTTTTTCTATATCTTCTTCTTCTTCTATATCGTCTTCTTCTTCTTCACTTATTTCTCTTCTATATTTTTTTTTCTGAAATGCAGCTATTTTTGAGGGTAATAAATAGCTGGTGGCGCATGGTGGAAGCGCCATTGTATGTGCTCCCTGGCAGTGGAAACACACAGACAGCAGGAGGTAAATTCAGCAGCAGCAGCAGGAGGAGGATGATTGTGTGGCAGCAGGCAGTCAATGAGGCAGGCAGCGAGACATAATAGGCTGTGGTACATAGCGGTGGTACCAGGCCGTAAATACACAGCATGAGGTTCCAGACAGCGGTCGTGAAGCCCACATCATGTCCAATACACAACTGGGACAACACAGTTTTCAACCCGGACACCTCTAAAAATAATATCACAAAGTATTAAAAAGTTTATATATTTTTTTCGTTTTTTTAAAGAAATGCAGCTATTTTTGAACGTAATAAATAGCTGGTGGCGCATGTTGGAAGCGCCATTGTATGTGCTCCCTGGCAGTGGAAACACACAGACAGCAGGAGGTAAATTCAGCAGCAGCAGCAGGAGGAGGATGATTGTGTGGCAGCAGGCAGTCAATGAGGCAGGCAGCGAGACATAATAGGCTGTGGTACCTAGCGGTGGTACCAGGCCGTAAATACACAGCATGAGGTTCCAGACAGCGGTCGTGAAGCCCACATCGTGTCCAATACACAACTGGGACAACACAGTTTTCCACCCGGGCACCTCAGAAATTTTTTTTTATGGTTTTGTAGTTTTGGTTTTACAACCAATTACACAGATATAGCTATTTTTTGACGTAATAGCTGGTGGCAGAGTGGCAGCAGAAGGTAAATCTGTGTACCCTGGCAGTGGGAAACACAGACAGACAGCAGCAGCAGCAGGAGGAATGGAGGAGTAATTATGTGAGCAGCTATTGTTTGACGTAATAGCGGGTGGCAGAGTGGCAGCAGAAGGTAATTCTGTGTACCCTGGCAGTGGGAAACACAGACAGACAGCAGAAGGGCAGTACACAGCAGCCCACTGTAGGTGTAAAATGTGTGGCTGCAGGCGACGTAATAGTCAAAGTGAACCAGGCTGGCTTAGTGAGCAGGAGCCAGGAGGTGGTAAAGGGTGGTAAGGCACATTAACGATGGTTCTAAGTTCCGGCAGCCAGTTCATGTCCCCCTCTCGCCGACAACAGGGGCCAGGAACTCGCCTTCCACCCACGCCTGGTTCATCTTGAGAAACGTCAGTCTGTCCACAGACTTGTGAGACAGACGTGAGCGTTTCTCGGTGACCACGCCACCAGCTGCACTGAAGCAGCGCTCGGACAGCACGCTGGAAGGGGAAAGGACAGCACTTCCAGGGCGCTCCAGATCTCCAGGCGCTTGACCCAACACTCCATGGGATCAACAGGGGCATCGCTGTCAAGCCCGCTGTAGGACCCCATGTAGTCAGCCACCATGTGGGTCAGGCGCTGGCTGTGACCGGAGGAGGATGCTGCTGCATGCACCTCCTCTCTAGTCACTGCTGGAGCCTCTACAGTCCTGTAGAGCTCGTTGCTGAGAGACAGCAGGTCTGTGGGGCGCTTGCTGCTGGATGCAGGCACCTGCTGCTGCCTCTGTGCTGGCTGGACAGTGGGGGTGGAAGGCTGGGGAAGGCGCTCTACAAGGGCCTGCTGCAAGCTCCTTATTTGTTGCGCTGGGTCTCCTCCTGCAGGAGGCAGGAACTGGCTCAACTTCCCCTTTAGGCACGGGTCCAACATCATGCTGATCCAGATGTCCTCCCTCTGCTTCATCTGGATCACCCTGGGGTCCTTGCGCAGGCACGTCAGCATGTGCGCTGCCATTGGGAAGAGGCGGGCCACGTGTGCTGGCACATCGACGGCAGTGCTGTCCTCATCCTCCTCCTCTGCCACCTCATCCTCTCTCCACCCCCGCACCAACTCAGCTGCACTGTGCTGATCCCCCTCATCAGCAGCAAGGTCAGGGACCTCCACCAAGTCCTCCTCCTCCTCCCCCTCAGAGGTGGACTGTGCAGCTGCATGCCGCTCCTGCTGGGCCAAGGCTGCCGCTCCCTGTTCCAGCAAAGCATCGAGGGCCCTGTTCAGCAGAGAAACCAGGGGCACCCACTCGCAGACCATAGCATGGTCCCTGCTCACCATGTTGGTGGCCTGCAGAAAGGGAGCCAGCACTAAGCACACCTGCTGCATGTGCCCCCAGTCGTCATCGGGGACGATGGACGGGATGTTGCTGGTCTTGTCCCTTTTCTGAGCGGCGGACACAGTGGCCAGGGCAAGGTACTGGTTGACAGCGTGCTTCTGTTCAACCAGACGCTCCAACATCACCAGGGTGGAGTTCCAGCGATTTGGAACGTCAAGGATCAGCCGATGGCGTGGCAGCTCCAGCTCCTTTTGCACGTCTTCCAGGCTCGCAGAGGCTGCAGGCGAGCGCCGGAAGTGATGCACAACATTCCTTGCTGTTTCCAGCAGTTCGCCCATCCCCTGGTAGGTGCGCAAGAACTTCTGCACCACCAGGTTCAGCATGTGGGCAAGACAGGGGATGTGGGTCAGGTTTCCCCTGTCGATTGCGGCAACCAGATTGGCCCCATTGTCAGCCACCACCTCTCCGACTCTGAGGCCTCTGGGGGTCAGCCAAATCCTCTCCTGCTCCTGGAGTTTGGCCAACACATGGGTTGCCGTCAGTTTGGTCTTCCCAAGGCTGACCAACTGCAGCAGCGCTTGGCAGTGGCGTGGCTTCACGCTGCTGCTGAGGCGGGGGGTTTGGCCAGGTGTGCCGGAGGATGGCAGAGGATCGGAGGAACCTGCTGCAGTTCCCCTGACCCAGCGGGGTGGCACCACCCACTGTGTTGCTGCTGCTGTGTGCCCGCTGCTGCTCTCCCATCCTCACCCCCTTCCACCAAGCTGATCCAGTGGACAGTGAAGGACAGGTAGCGGCCTGTCCCGAAGCGGCTGCTCCAGGAGTCCATGGTGACGTGGACCCTTTCACCAACCGCGTGCTCCAGCCCTCGCTCCACATTGGCCATCACAAAGCGGTGCAGTGCAGGCATGACCTGGCGGGCAAAGAAGTGTCTGATGGGGAGCTGCCAGTCTGGGGCTGCACAAGCAAGCAGTGCATGCATGTCGCTCCCCTCCTGCACGAGCGTGTACGGCAGGAGTTGGGAGCACATGGCCCGTGCCAGCAAGCCGTTCAGCTGCCGCACGTGACGGCTGCTGGGAGGCAGAGCCCTAACCACCCCCTGGAAGGACTCGCTCAAAAGGCTCTGGCGTCGCCTTTTGCTAGCACGGGAATTAGCGGAGACAGCAGAGGAGGCCACTGAGGACTGGCTGCCAGAACCGGCCTCAGTGTCGGAGGCAGGAGTTGCAGAGGGGGGAGGAGCAGTGCGTTTCTGCACTCCTGCTGGTGGTGCTGGAGGAGCAGGAGGGCGGGTGGCTGCTTTTGCTGCTGCTGCTGCTGAAGGCTGTGCAGTGATGGGTGTGGTGCCACTGCCAGCACCAGATGCCTTCAGCCTCTGGAACTCCTCATGCTGGTGGTAATGTTTAGCAGCAAGATGGTTGATAAGAGAGCTGGTGCTGAACTTTAAGGGGTCTGCACCTCTGCTCAACTTCCGCTGACAGTGGTTGCAAGTGGCGTACTTGCTGTAAACTGTGGGCATGGTGAAAAATTGCCAGATTGGTGACATGAAAAACCCCCTACGGCCTGGAGCCGCTGTTGCCTGTCTCCCTGTGGTGGTTGGGGGGGGGGGGGGGCTTGGGTGCGGCTGGTGGTGGTACTGGCAGATGCTGCTGCTGCTGCTGCTGAGCCTGAGACACCAGCAGGCTGTGGGACCTGCCTACTGCTGCCAATGCTTGCAATGATGCGCCTCCTTGCAAGACCCACAAGCGCATCCTCCTCCTCCTCCTCAGAGCTGCTGATGATGACATCCCCAGGAGCTGGTGGCACCCAGTCTTTGTCTGTCACCCTGTCATCATCATTATCATCCTCCCCCTCCTGAAACATGTCCTGCTGGGATGATGACCCCCCAAACTCCTCTCCTGATGCATGGATGGGCTGCTTGACTGTCGCCACAGTCTTGCTGTCCAATCCCTCCTCCCCCAAAGTGCCCATCAGCACCTCCTCCTCAAAATCGCCAACAACAGCAGACAATTGACTCATGATGCCTGGGGTCAAAAGACTGCTGAATGACAGGTCGCCAACTGACAGTGAACTGGCCTCCTCCCCAGGCCCTGCTGGGCGGCTGCTGCGAACAGGGGTGGTGGTGGTGGTGAGGGTGGAGGCCTCGGATGCAGAGCTGATGGCGGGCTGCTCATCCTCCGTCATCAGTTGCACCACAGTGGCTGCATCCTTTTCCTCAATGGGACGTTTCCGACCCGGCTGGAGGAAAATAGGAGCAGGTACTACACGCTGCTGCTGCTGCTGTGTCTCTGCAGCATGAGTTGCAGATGCTCCTGCTGGGCGCCCAAGGCATACACGGCGAGTGGCTATAGGCGGATTGTTAGCCACTGACGCAGCTGCTGCTGCTGCGGAACTGTGCATGGTGGCGCGGCTTGCCACAATGCTGCTCCCTCTCCTCCTGATTCCCTTGCTGCCCTTCCCCTTGCCCAAACCGCGCTGGCTGCCACTTCCAGACATCTTAGATGTTTTGGGCGTAAACAAAAAAGTTTTTTAAATGGGCGGGTGAAAAAGTGGGGTACTTTAATGGAGTGGGTTGGTGGGTGAGGTGACACTAATCACTAAGTGATTAGATTGCTAAGTGATTACTAGTACAGTACAGTACAAATACAAAATACAATAATCAGTAATCAGTAAGTGTGAACAGTGAACAGTGAGTGTGTCCCCTAGTACGCTAACTAGAAAATACAATAATCAGTAGTAATCAGATTCAGTAGAAGGAAATAGAGTGTGTGTACACTACAGACAGTGCACGCACACACACACGCAGGAGCTAGCCTATGAACAGTGACTGAGTGTCCCTAGTACAGTAAGTACAAGTAGAAAATACAATAATCAGATTCAGTAGTAATCAGATGATTCAGTAGAAGGGAATACTGTGTACTGTGTACACTACAGACAGTGCACGCACCCACATACACGCAGGAGCTATGAACAGTAACAGTGAGTGTCCCTAGTACAGTAGTATAACTACAAAATACAATAATCACTCAGTAGTAAAGGACAAGACAGGGTACAATACACAGCAGAAACACTGGTATAGATGAGAAATAAACTAACAGAGGACAGGAGGACAGCTGCCCACACAGGCAAGGCCCTGAGGCCTAAAGCTGTGTAAGCTTGCCTGCAGCAGCAGCTGTCTCTATGTAACACACAAGCTACTAACTAAAATACAATCTCTATCTAGCTAACAACAATATAGGTGTATATAGCAGGTGTATGTGAGCAAAAACGCTAGGTGATTGACCACAATAGAGCACTTGCTAAGCCAAAGCACAAAGGAGCAGATCTCTCTCTGTACAAGTCAAGCAAGGACGGAAAAACCGAACATGGCGGCCGCTATTTATAGGGTAGGGGCTGGCCAGGGTCCCCCTCTGTGATTGGCTGCCGTCAGAGGGCCTGGGAGCCCTCTGATTGGCTCTAAGGACATCAATCTGGGCTATGACGCTATTCGAGCTCGGTATTCGAGCTCAAATAGCGCTGTTTGTTCAAATAGCGCGAATAGTGAGTGGGCTATTCGAGTTCACCCGAATAGCCCATTCGAATAGCTGCAGCTATTCGAGCTCGAATACCGAGCTCGAATAGCTGAAAAAGAGCTTGAATATTCAAGCTACTCGAACATTCGAGCTCTGCTGAGCATCCCTGGTCCCAGCGTTGGATCCCCTTCTACTGAGGAGGAAGGGGGAAGCCTCTTTAGGATCCGAAAGTTCAATATAGGTAGCCTCCCACCACCACCAGAGAGCTGGGCAGTGACTCAACACAAAGTTTGGATCCCCCTAGCTCGCTACTCGCTCTGCTGCCCTGTGGAATAGTTCAGACCTCAGATCAGCGGTAACCTGGCTGCAGTGAAGAGACAGCCAGGCAAATGGCGCACAGTGACGGTGCTTATTCGTAAAATACAGGAAGTGGCCATTGATCTCTGGTCTCTTTTCCGCTGATATGAAGTCTGAAGTATGCCACAGGGCAGCACGGCGAGGGGGGTGGAGGGAGTAGAACTTTGTGGAGGCAAGACCAGGACAAGCCTCAGGCGGGCAATTAAGTGGCAGGCAAACCCAGCACGTACCACCTGGCCAACGGCAAAGTACCACTGGTGGTACGCGTACCACAAGTTGAAAAGCCCTGTTTTAGAGCAGAGAGGAGTTCTGAGTTCAGGTCCACTTTAAGGGGAAAAAAATATTAGGGTAGGCTAGAAAAACTACTGTGATATTTAGACTCTAACAGGCACTGCAGGTGTGTAGACATTGTTTTGGTGCAGAAAGAGGATAGTCTGACAGTACTGAGTGGTTAAGCTGCTCAGCCTCTGCTGTGCTAGATCTTTGCTACTTGCTAGATCACCTGGTTAAATCTGGGATCCCAGTGAACGGCTGTGTTGGGGAGTAGAAACTGGAGACCATCAGGACCTTCAGCAAAATATCCGACGTGCAGCTTTACCATTGTTACATTAGGAAATATAATGAAGTTAAATACACTGAAGTGTGCTGCTACAGATCCCTTTTTATCAAAGTGTATCAAGTCACCACCGCTGGTATTAAATACAACTTTTTTTACATATGGGTGGAGCTAGAAGAAAGAAAGTGAAATAAATTAAAACCTAAAATATACTGAACAAAAGCAGCGAAAGACAATTGAATAGACTATTATGAATACTATTTTGCCCAGCACTTGACCCTTTCTGTGCACGGTATATTATCTACCCTTAAAGAGACTCCGTAACAAAAATTGCATCCTGTTTTTTATCATCCTACAAGTTCCAAAAGCTATTCTAATGTGTTCTGGCTTACTGCAGCACTTTCTGCTATCACTGTCTCTGTAATAAATCAATTTATCTCTCTCTTGTCAGACTTGTCAGCCTGTGTCTGGAAGGCTGCCAAGTTCTTCAGTGTTGTGGTTCTGTGATGCATCTCCCCCCTCCAGGCCCATCTCTGCACACTGCCTGTGTATTATTTAGATTAGGGCAGCTTCTCTCTTCTCTCTTATCTTTTACAAGCTGGATAAATCCTCCTCTGAGCTGGCTGGGCTTTCACATACTGAGGAATTACATACAGGCAGAGCTGTCTGCACTCTGCAGGAAGAAACAGCCTGACACTTCAGTGGAAGATAGCTGCAGGGGGAAAGAAACACACAAATGATCTCTTGAGATTCAAAAGGAAGGCTGTATACAGCCTGCTTGTGTATGGATGTATTTTCTATGTGTGGACATACTGTAAATCAACCTACTTCCTGTTTTGGTGGCCATTTTGTTTGTTTATAAACAAACTTTTTAAAACTGTTTTTAACCACTTTTAATGCGGCGAGGAGCGACGAAATTGTGACAGAGGGTAATAGGAGATGTCCCCTAACGCACTGGTATGTTTACTTTTGTGCGATTTTAACAATACAGATTCTCTTTAATGTGTGCATTTAGCCACCATCTCTGCCTGCTCCACCTCCTTACACTGTTGGTCTTGTCTGCTTGCATGCCCCATCACAACTATCCTCTTTTCTGTTTCTACAGATCCTTAAATGACCTCTGTTGCTAAATATCTTTAAAATTTAAAATATATGTAAACATATACAAATAAGAAGTACATTTCTCCCAGAGTAAAATGAGCCATAAATGACTTTTCTCCTATGTTGCTGTCACTTACAGTAGGTAGCAGAAATCTGACATTACCAACAGATTTTGGACTAGCCCATCTTCTCATAGGGGAGTTTCTCAGGGTTTTCTTTATTTTTAAAAGCACTTAGTAAATGGCAGTCCAACTGCCAAAATAGTGTGCAGCGAGCAGGGAGGCTGTCCAGCATCATTGTATAAATCTTTTTCAGGGAATGTCTTTATAAAGAATAAAGGCCATGCAGAGAATCCCCCATGAAGAGATGGGCTAATTCAAATCTTGTCGGTAATGTCAGATTTCTACTACCTACTGTAAGTGACAGCAACATAGGAGAAAAGTAATTTATGGCTCATTTTACTCTGGAAGAAATGTACTTTTACTTGTATGTGTTTAAAATTTTAAGATTTTCGCGACACTTCCTCTTTAACTTATCCTTTTCTCTGTCTTCATCACCTGCAACACTTATTATGTTCTGTCTATAAAGAGAGAAAACATGTGCACCATCCATCCTTTGCGAAGTGTGGTTTATTAAAAAAAAAATATATATATATATATATATATATATATATATATCTCCTGTATATATATACAGTGGGTTGCAAAAATATTCGGCCCCCTTGAAGTTTTCCACATTTTGTCACATTACTGCCACAAACATGAATCAATTTTATTGGAATTCCACGTGAAAGACCAACACAAAGTGGTGTACATGTGAGAAGTGGAACGAAAATCATACATGATTCCAAACATGTTTTACAAATAAATAACTGCAAAGTGGTGTGTGCATAATTATTCAGCCGCCTTTGATCTGAGTGCAGTCAGTTACCTATAGACATTGCCTGATGAGTGCTAATGACTAAATAGAGTGCACCTGTGTGTAATCTAATGTCAGTACAAATACAGCTGCTCTGTGAGGGCCTCAGAGGTTGTCTAAGAGAATATTGGGAGCAACAACACCGTGAAGTCCAAAGAACACACAAGACAGGTCAGGGATCAAGTTATTAAGAAATTTAAAGCAGGCTTAGGCTACAAAAAGATTTCCAAAGCCTTGAACATCCCACGGAGCACTGTTCAAGCGATCATTCAGAAATGGAAGGAGTATGGCACAACTGTAAACCTACCAAGACAAGACCATCCACCTAAACTCACAGGCCGAACAAGGAGAGCGCTGATCAGAAATGCAGTCAAGAGGCCCATGGTGACTCTGGACGAGCTGCAGAGATCTACAGCTCAGGTGGGGGAATCTGTCAATAGGACAACTATTAGTCGTGCACTGCACAAAGTTGGCCTTTATGGAAGAGTGTCAAGAAGAAAGCTGTTAAAGAGAAACTCCAACCAAGAATTGAACTTTATCCCAATCAGTAGCTGATACCCCCTTTTACATGAGAAATAGAATGCTTTTCACAAATAGACCATCAGGGGGCGCTGTGTGACTGATTTTGTGCTGAAACCCCTCCCACAAGAAGCTCTGAATAGCTTTGAATACCGCGGTACTCTGGGCAAACTACCACAATGTAACAATGTTCACAGACAGGAAATGGCTGTTTACAGCTGTCTGTAACAGCCAGAACAGCTAGAAACAGCTACATAACCTGCCCACAGTAACAATGTCACCATGTAATAAATGTCAGAAT
This sequence comes from Hyperolius riggenbachi, assembly GCF_040937935.1. Classification (NCBI taxonomy): domain Eukaryota; kingdom Metazoa; phylum Chordata; class Amphibia; order Anura; family Hyperoliidae; genus Hyperolius; species Hyperolius riggenbachi. The sequence goes on from NC_090649.1 coordinate 21,554,040, forward strand.
GTGAATCTGGGAGAGGAAAGATTTTACAATGAGCAAACACTGACTAAATCATTTATACATAATAATTGTAAAAATGAAGCACTTTTTTTATTACATTATTTTCACTGGAGTTCCTCTTTAACAGAAAAGCATAAGAAGTACCATTTGCAGTTTGCCACAAGCCATGTGGGGGACACAGCCAGGGCCGGGCCGAGGCATAGGCTGGAGAGGCTCCAGCCTCGGGGCGCAGTGTAGGAGGGGGCACACAATTCATTCAGCTGTCATTCCTAATTGTGTTTGATGCACAAAGAAATAAGAAAAGGGGATACATAGCAGTGACTGCAAGCCAGATAACTAGATATTAAGGTGTTGGGGAGGTTGTGGGCCCTGTGGCACCTCTTAGTGTAATAGCAATGAGTGTGTGACAGCTGGGGTGGGAGGGATGGAGGGGCGCACTTTGGTGTCTCAGCCTTGGGTGCTGGAGGACCTTGTCCCGCTTCTGGACACAGCAACCATGTAGAAGAAGGCGCTCTGGTCAGATGAGACCAAAATGGAACTTTTTGGCTAAAATGCAAAACGCCATGTGTGGCAGAAAACTAACACTGCACATCACTCTGAACACACCATCCCCGCTGTCAAATATGGTGGTGGCAGCATCATGCTCGGGGGGTGCATCTCTTCAACAGGGACAGGGAAGCTGGTCAGAGTTGATGGGAAGATGAATGGAGCCAAATACAGGGCAAACTTGACTTTACACCCTGAAGAAACGCCCCCGGCGTGAAATGCGTTGGTGGGCGGAGCCTGAGCACGTCTGGCTGGCCAGTCATCCACACTACTGGGGAACCCCAGCGACCTGTGCTGCGGGTGTTGTATACGCCGAAGTATGGAGCCTGCTCAGTCAGCCATGCTGGGACGCCAGCTGGCTGCAGAGGAAAGCTGTTGAGCTCCATGACTTCACAGGGATCTGCACGCTGAAAGGATTCCCATGCTGTTACACACTCAGCTGACTCCTGGACTCTGTTGAGCTGAAAGAATGCGGGTGAGATGGACACTCTAGTTACATCATGCTTGTGTTTTCCCCGCTGCTGCACATTTGTGTACATACATTCCATGGCTAATATGGACATTGTTGAGATCGACACCTTTATTGCCTTATGCCTGTGCTTTCTCCGCTGCTACCTACTTTGTGCACATATATCCTACTGCAGAGCGCTTTGCTAACCAATATGAACTCCTGCTAAAGCATTGACCTGAGACTGTCTAGATGTCGTCATGACTGAGAGGGAGGTTTGTTCCTGGTTTTGAGATGCTGGACAGTTGGCACTACAATGAATGATGCAACGTGCATTGCTTGCTTATTTGTGATATAGCCAATTTTTGTCGTCATAGATGCACTGGATTCATTGCTTACAAGTGGAGTCAAGCTAACTGATTATCTATCAATACTGATCTGCTAGTATAATATTATCATTATAGGCAGTCAGGGAGTGTGTATGGGCTGTATGTGCTTTGTGGATGTTGGGATCTTTGGCCGGCCAGGAATTTGTTTGTGACAGGCTCTGCAATACACTTGTTCTGTCTTTTTAAATGTTTGTCTGGAATTTTATCGAATTTTGATATAATAAATTGATTACTACTTGTTATTACACGTTATACCGACTATTTTGATTAATACAAACTTGGAAGAAAACCTCTTGGAGACTGCAAAAGACTTGAGACTGGGGCGGAGGTTTACCTTCCAGCAGGACAATGTCCCTAAACATAAAGCCAGGGCAACAATGGAATGGTTTAAAACAAAAAATATTCATGTGTTAGAATGGACCAGTCAAAGTCCAGATCTAAATCCAATCGAGAATCTGTGGCAAGATCTGAAAACTGCTGTTCACAAACGCTGTCCATCTAATCTGACCGAGCTGGAGCTGTTTTTGCAAAGAAGAATGGGCAAGGATTTCAGTCTCTAGATGTGCAAAGCTGGTAGAGACATACCCTAAAAGACTGGCAGCTGTAATTGCAGCAAAAGGTGGTTCTACAAAGTATTGACTCAGGGGGCTGAATAATTACGCACACGCCACTTTGTAGTTATTTATTTGTAAAAAAATGTTTGGAATGATGTATGATTTTCGTTCCACTTCTCACATGTACACCACTTTGTATTGGTCTTTCACATGGAATTCCAATAAAATCCATTCATGTTTGTGGCAGTAATGTGACAAAATGTTGAAAACTTCAAGGGGGCCGAATACTTTTGCAACCCACTGTATATATATACCAGCAATAGCCAATAAATGGTATCATCCTGATTTAAAACTTCTTGTCAATTCAGCATGCATACATGTGTCCAGATCGCCTTTAAATGCTTAGTCTATGACTGTGTACATCAATAAGCAGCTGTGAGAGTAGAGGTGGGGGGCAACCGCCGTCAGTGCCTTTACCAGCACCTTTACTAGCATACTGGCGGTTCTGAATTGGGAATGGTCCTGTCACTTATGTGCACACAGGACCATTGCCTATGGATGAGCAGAAATTACGCCTATGTGTAATTACGCATCGTAGTCCATATTTACGCATCGTAATCGTAATGCAACATTTTGGGGAAAAGCATAATTCATTTTGTATGCAATTGTAAGCATTCATAATTATGCATGAATTTACACGCAATTGTAAGTATACATAAAATGATGTATACGGCTTTGCGGGCCAGACAGTGAAGCATACCCAGGTGACAACCTGCAGTGGACAGCGGTGTCACCTGATGTGGAATGTGATTGGAAACCAGCAAATGACTGCTTTCTGGCTTCCATGTGGATGGGTGGTGCCAGCACTGCTATTCTATATGAGTCCCAAGAATATTTAAAGATGTAGCTGACCGCATCTATAAGTAATATATTTTGTATGTCTGGGGGCCGGTAAAAAAGCCTCAGGGGGCCACATTCGGCCCGTGGGCCTTAGTTTGAGGACCCCTGTGCTAAGGAGTATCGTGGGTGCAAGTCAAAAAAATAATTTTTCAAAAAGACCTTGTAGTTTTTGAGAAAATCGATTTTAAAAATACAAAGAAAAATGGTTTTTAAACTGTCATTTTCTTGTAGATTAAAAAACATTTTTGTTTGTATTTTTAAAATTGATTTTCTCAAAAGATCTTTTTGAATTTTTTTTTTAACTTATACCCACTATTCTCCTTAAAGCGGAATATAACCCTGCATTTCAACTTTGCTCTAAAACATTATTTACAGTATATTATATGCAACCAGCATTTTTTTTACTAGACCAGCATTGGAAGGGTTACACAGAGCTTTAAAGTTCCTGGAGATTTCTGCAGACCCATCTGAAGCTGACATAGATACATTTTGTTTACATAAATGTATCTAAGTGTTGAATGTGACTCACTGTCTCTGACTGAGAAGGAGTTGGAGGACAGCCAAAGAGTGTGTAACATTTCTCAATAGATACATATAACTAAATAGAATGTAACAATCTGAACTTCTGCATATCTCTCCACGGAACTTGAAACCTCTGTGTTTAACCCTTCCAATGCTGGTCTAGTAAAAATGCTTTTTGCATATAATATGCTGTAAATAATGTTTTAGAGCAAAGTTGAAATGCAGGGTTATATTCCGCTTTAACATATGTAGCAATTTTGGTAGCAATGGCATGTATGGGGGGTTTGTTATTAATTAATTAATTATGAATTGCGCTAGAAGGAGCGGCCATACTTTAAGGGGAACACGCGTAACTTAGGAGCACATGCTACGCAGCATTACCAGGCATAGGGGGCGCTGGGGATTTTTAACTCATGCTTCTCAATTTAAATTGTGCTGCTTTAGCAGCTTAATGAATCAGGCCCATTGCAGCCTGTCAGAGAGGCAGGCATGTGAGTGTCATTTTTTTTGTTTATAAAAGTAGATTTTTTTTATTGAGTCACTCTATGGGCTGCATTTGTTTTATTTGAGGTATAGTTGATGCAGGAAGCCATTAATGGTAACTAGAGTTGTCCCAAATGGTTCGGCCGCGAACGTATTCGCGCAGACATCGATGGCACTGGTTTGTGTCAAAAGTAAACACGAACTTTATGGCGAGTTCGACCGGCCCTTATACTACATCATGGGGCTAAACTTTGACCCTCCACCTCACAGTCAGCAGACACATGACAGCCAATCAGGCTGCACTCCCTCCTGGAGCTCCCTCCCTCCCCCCCCCCCCCCTTATATAAGGCAGCTGTGTCGGCCATTATCTCACTCGGTGTTGCTGCAGTAGTGAGAGAAGGGAGGGGAACCTGCTGTACACATAGGGAAAGCTTAGTTAGGCTCTTGTAGCTTGCTCCTAGCTGATATTTGTTGTTGAAAAGAACCACAAAAAAGAGCTCTTTTCAGAGCTAATGTTCTTGTGAAGTTGTTTTTTTTTTTGCGTGTGCCACTGACACTGCATTATACAACCCTGTGTGTCACAGCTGGCCCTTGCTAATTGCTTTACTGTGCAAGGCCCAGCACCTTCAGTGCCTGCCTTTTCACTGCACCTGTGTGTGACAGCTGCACATTTATAATACCAGTCTGACCGTGAAAACCTGTTCATGTTCACTGCACCTGCGTGACAGCATGCAGTGTTATATTATACCAGTCACTGCATAACTGTTCACTGCACCTGTGTGTGTGACAGCTGCACATTGTATTGTGTAATAACAGTCCGTGCATACCTCTAACTGCACCTGTGACTGACCGCACATTGATTTATATACCAGCAGTCACTTCATACCTTTTACTGTACCTGTGTGTGTGACAGCTGCACGTTGTATTGTGTAATACCAGTCCGTGGATACCTGTAACTGCACCTGTGACTGACCGCACATTGTATTATATACCAGCAGTCACTTCATACCTTTTACTGTACCTGTGTGTGTGACAGCTGCACGTTGTATTGTGTAATACCAGTCCGTGGATACCTGTAACTTCACCTGTGACTGACCGCACATTGTATTATATACCAGCAATCACTTCATGCCTTTTACTGCACCTGTGTGTGTGACAGCTGCACGTTGTATTGTGTAATACCAGTCCGTGCATACCTATAACTGCACCTGTGACTGACCGCACATTGTATTATATACCAGCAGTCACTTCATATCTTTTACTGCACCTGTGTGACAGTTGCACATTGGTCTACCAGCAGTCACTGCAACCTTTTCACTGCACCTGTGTAACTGCACATTGTTGTACCAGCAGTCACTGCAACCTGTTCACTGCACCTGCATAACCGCACATTGTTGTACCAGCAGTCACCTTTTCACTGCACCTGTTTAACCACACATTGTTGTACCAGCAGTCACTGCAACCTGTTCACTGCACCTGTGTAACTGCACAATGTTGTACCAGCAGTCACTGCAACCTTTTCACTGCACCTGTGTAACCACACATTGTTGTACCAGCAGTCACCTTTTTACTGCACCTGTGTAACCTCACATTGTTGTACCAGCAGTCACTGCAACCCGGTCACTGCACCTGTGTAACTGCACATTGTTGTACCAGCAGTCACTGCAACCTGGTCATTGCACCTGTGTAACTGCACATTGTTGTACCGGCAGTCACCTTTTCACTGCACCTGTGTAACCGCACATTGTATTAGTCAAGTCAGTGCATACCTTTCACTTCATCCCCCCCAATATGGACAAAACAACAGGCAGAGGCAGAGAAAGAGCCAAAGGCAGGCCACCTGGCAGGTCTGCTCGAGGTCGAGGTGGCGTGATTTCGTGCAGCCCTGGACCAAAGTACAGTGTTCTGAAAGCATGTGCCATCAACTCCCAAGATTGCCAGGACGTACTTGACTATTTAACACAGAACACCTCATCTTCCTCAGCTTCCGCATGGAACCGTGACATATCTTCCTCCGCAGCCACCACTGCTACTACTAGCACCACATCTGGCCTATTTGACACTTCACAGGAGCTATTTGGTGGGGAATTAACTGATTCACAGCCATTCTTGTTACAAGATGACGGCGCTAAGCATGTTACACCACCACCTCATATGTCTGAGTTAGGCACCAGTATGGACCTAAGGTGTGAGGATGATGAAGTACCTGTTGTTGGTGCAGTTTTGGAGGTGTCTGATACAAGCAAAGCTTTGGAGGATGATTATGATGATGATGATGATACTGCCATGGATGCCACGTGGGATGCTAATAGACAAGATGACCAAGGGGACAGTTCAGAGGGCGAGTCAGAGAGGAGTAGGAGGAGACGAGTTGCTGAAAGAAGCAGGGGGAGCTCATCATCAGAAACAGCTCGTGGCAGTGTCCGGCAGCATGTATCGCCACCTATGGACAGCCAACCAACATGCTCTTCAAGGTCAGCTGCTGATGCCACCACCAAAGTGCCATCATTCCAGGTCTCAGCAGTGTGGAGTTGTTTTTGTGTGTCTGCCTCAGTTGAGAGCAATGCCTTCTGTACTACCTGCAATCAAAGATTGAGTCGTGGAAAGACCAAGACCCACGTAGGGACAACTGCCGTACGAAGGCACATGGTGAAAAAGCACAAATGCAAATGGGAAGACCACCTGAGGAAAAGCAGCAAACAAATGCAAAGCCACCCTCTGCCTCCTCTTCCTCCTTCAGGTTCAGCATCTTTTTCAGCCGCTTTATCCCTTGCATCTTCACAGCCACCCTCCTCCACTTCGCCTCTCACCTTGAGCGGTTCCTGCTCCTCTGCCCACAGCAGCAGCCAGGTGTCCATGAAGGAAATCTTTGAGCGGAAGAAGCCAATGTCTGCCAGTCACCCCCTTGCTCGGCGTCTGACAGCTGGCTTGGAGGAACTTTTATCTCGCCAGCTGTTACCATACCAGCTGGTGGACTCTGAGGACTTCCGAAAATGTGTGGCAATTGGGACACCGCAGTGGAAGATACCAGGCCGCAATTACTTTTCTCAAAAGGTGATACCCAAATTGTAAATTTGCTAAGGAGTATCGTGGGTGCAAATCAAAAAAATAATTTTTCAAAAAGACCTTGTAGTTTTTGAGAAAATCGATTTTAAAAATACAAAGAAAAATGGTTTTTAAACTGTCATTTTCTTGTAGATTAAAAAACATTTTTGTTTGTATTTTTAAAATTGATTTTCTCAAAAGATCTTTTTGAATTTTTATTTTTTTACTTATACCCACTATTCTCCTTAAAGCGGAATATAACCCTGCATTTCAACTTTGCTCTAAAACATTATTTACAGTATATTATATGCAACCAGCATTTTTTTTACTAGACCAGCATTGGAAGGGTTACACAGAGCTTTAAAGTTCCTGGAGATTTCTGCAGACGCATCCGAAGCTGACATAGATACATTTTGTTTACATAAATGTATCTAAGTGTTGAATGTGACTCATCTCTCTGACTGAGAAGGAGTTGGAGGACAGCCAAAGAGTGTGTAACATTTCTCAATAGATACATATAACTAAATAGAATGTAACAATCTGAACTTCTGCATATCTCTCCACGGAACTTGAAACCTCTGTGTTTAACCCTTCCAATGCTGGTCTAGTAAAAATGCTTTTTGCATATAATATGCTGTAAATAATGTTTTAGAGCAAAGTTGAAATGCAGGGTTATATTCCGCTTTAACATATGTAGCAATTTTGGTAGCAATGGCATGTATGGGGGGTTTGTTATTAATTAATTAATTATGAATTGCGCTAGAAGGAGCGGCCATACTTTAAGGGGAACACGCGTAACTTAGGAGCACATGCTACGCAGCATTACCAGGCATAGGGGGCGCTGGGGATTTTTAAATCATGCTGCTCAATTTAAATTGTGCTGCTTTAGCAGCTTAATGAATCAGGCCCATTGCAGCCTGTCAGAGAGGCAGGCATGTGAGTGTCATTTTTTTTGTTTATAAAAGTAGATTTTTTTTATTGAGTCACTCTACGGGCAGCATTTGTTTTATTTGAGGTATAGTTGATGCAGGAAGCCATTAATGGTAACTAGAGTTGTCCCAAATGGTTCGGCCGCGAACGTATTCGCGCAGACATCGATGGCACTGGTTCGTGTCAAAACACGAACTTTATGGCGAGTTCGACCGGCCCTTATACTACATCATGGGGCTAAACTTTTTTTTTTTTTTTTTTTTCAAACTCAGCGTACAACTTTGTACTATGCCCAACTAGATTAGCTGCGCTTCATCGGAGCCCTCTTATGTTGGGTTTATTTTGCATCATCGTTTGACAATTTGTTTAATCTTGAATAAGTATATATATATGTATGTGATATCTAAACAGAAAATTAGACCTTACAGTGGTCACAAAAACCATAAATTACAAAGCGATGAAAAAAAAAAAAAAAAAAGAGAAAAGCAAAAATCGGAAAGAGGGGGCCTGTGGCCTAGTTGGCTCCTGTCTCCGGTTTCCTGCTTCACACTTTTGTACTCCGAGTTCCATTCAATCTCCTCTCCATACTCACACCCTTTCTTTAATTACATTCGTACCCATCCTCTCTATACATTCTCTCTTTCCCTTTCTCCACCTATTCCAACATATATCCGGTCTATCAGTTCTGGCCATATCTAGGCCACATTCACTTCTGTACCTCCGGTCATCCTCCGCTCCCCGGTCTCCACACCTCCCCAGTTTCCCTCATATGCTGTCCTCTAACTTTTATTCTTCCTCTCTCTCTCCCTAGCCTCTTCCCACTTCCTTCTGGCCAACTGAAAATCTTCCTGTGTCTCGCCTTCCAAATCTCCTTCCTCCCCTGCTTCTATCAGTAACAAGTAAGATGCTAGGTTCAACCATTCTGTTTGGGAGGGTTTATTTATAGACTTCCAGTTCTTTATTATAATAATTTTGGCTGCCAATGAGAGAATATAAAGTAACAATTCCACTGTCTTATTTTCTCCTTTTAGACTCAGTCCGAAAATTGCTACCATCTCATTTATATCACCATCTGGGATAACATATTTTCTTATGAATATCTGAATTTCTGACCAGAATGGTCGTATTACTGGACATTCCCATATCATATGTAATAAGTTCCCCCTCTCCGCCTCACATCTCCAACAATGATTGTTTTCTTTTAATTTTTTTTGAAAAAGTTTCTCCGGCGTCAAGTACCATCGAGTAACTATTTTAAATTGTAATAATTGAATGCTAGAATTTTTGGGTATCCAAATATATGAAGTAATCTTCTCCCATTCTGAAACCTCCAATTTCTCTCCCCGCTCCTTTTCCCATTTTTCACGGTACTCACTTGTATTTTGTTCCTCCTCCATTGTTCCCAGATGGTCATATAGCCATGATAGCGCATTCTGTGGGACTGTTTTCTCTAAAAAGAAGTTTTCTAATTTGTTCAATTTATCTCTTATCACTCCACCTTTTAATTTTAGTCTTCCAAGAAAGTTTTGTATTTGTAGCTTTCCAAACTCTGTAGCAGGCCTTATTCCTTGTACTAGATTAATTATCCTCGTATCTTCCTCTAATTTGTTTTTTTTTAGCCATCCTAATTCTCTTGCCGTGCAAATTCTAAATTATTTTCAATTAACATCAGGGGTGGTGGTTCCTCCATTTTATATTTAATATATTCTAGCATTGCTTTAAGGGAGGGGGTGATAAATGGATGTTCTGTTTTCTTCGCTACTTGCTTGATTCGTGTTTTGTCCCATGACAATACATTTTTCATATTTACACTCTCATATTCCAGCGTAATCCATATTTTATCACCTCTTCCTTGTCTCCACTCCAACATTCTACCCAATAATATAGCTTGGTAATATTTAAGTAGATCCGGTGCTGCTAACCCCCCTTTTTTTTTATCCTTTGTTATTTTTTTATATGCTATTCTTACTGCTTTATTTCTCCAAATATACTTTGAGAATAGTCTATGTAGCTCCGAGAACCAGATTTTGGGAATTTCTATTGGGATACATTGTAGTTTAAACAGTATCCCAGGTAATAAGTTCATTTTTATTATATCTATTCTTCCTAGGGTGTTGAAACAAGGTACGTCCCATTTTTTCAAGGAGCTAGCACAGGTTTCTAATTCTTTACCCAAGTTTCTGTTGAAGAGATTCTGCGTTTCACTACATATGTATATCCCCAAATACTTAATATGGTCGTTATGCCATTGTAGTTTATATTTTTCCCTGATTTTCTTTTTAGTCTCACTACTGCAGCCTAAATTGAGTGCATTGGTTTTCCCTATATTTATTTTATAATTTGAGTGGTCCCCAAAGCTTTTAGCTATTTTGAAAGTTTCTTCTATCGATATCCCAGGGTTTTTAAGTGTCAAAATTACGTCGTCTGCGTATGCACATATCTTTAATTCTTCCCTGCCCATTCTCAAACCTTCAATCTTTTCTTCCTCCTGTATAGTCTGGATAAATGTTTCTAGTACCAAATTGAATAAACTGGGGGAGAGAGGACAGCCCTGCCTGACTCCATTAGTCAGTCTTAAATCCCTTGAGTAAAAGCCATTTATATTTATACATGCGGTTTGGTTTGTATACAATTTTTTAATTCTACTAATATAGATCTCACCAAACCCGAATTTTTCCAGTGTAGCATATAAGTATTCTCTGGATACTCTATCAAAAGCTTTTTCTGCGTCCAGAGCAAGCAGGGCTGCCTCTCCACGACTTTTCTCACATTGGTGTACGAAATTTATTACCGTATAAATATTATCCTTTATATGTCTCCCTTTTCTAAAACCAATTTGCTGTTTCCCCAATAGTAAGTCTAATTTCTTTTCCATTCTATTTGATAATATTTTAGCATATATCTTAACGTCTACATTTATTAAAGATATTGGGCGATAGTTGGCGACTTCTATAGATGATTTCTGTTCTTTGGGGATTAAAGTAATTATAGCTTTATTGGAGAGGTCCGAGAAGGTCTCGCCTTCTGCGTTTTCGTTAACCATTTTACAAAATGGGACAGCTAAATCTAATGCAAAGTTTTTAAAAAATTCACCTGTGTATCCGTCAGGCCCGGGACTTTTTTTATTTGCCAATTTTTGAACTACATCTAAAAATTCCTCCCTTTTTATGGGTTCTGCCAATTCCTCTTGATCTAATTTAGTCAATGTAGGCAGTTTAACTTTATCTAAAAAAACGGTGGGTTTGGATGTACCATTTCCTTCCTTCAAATTATACAAGTTATTATAATATGTATAAAAGGCTTCGTTTATGTCCTCTGTATCGTGCACCAGGTTACCCTCTATATTTTTGATCTTTTCAATAAATCTTTTGGCCTTTTCCTTCTTAAGCCTCTCAGCCATTGTTTTCCCTGATTTGTTTAGATAGAGAGTCTTTTCCCGACATATTTTGTCATAATTTTTCTTACATTTCATGTTTAGTAACCTATTTAATTCCCCTTTAGTCTGTTCAATATTATCTCTTAACAGCAAGGATTGTTCCATTTTATGTTTATCTTCTAGTATCTGTAACTGATTGATTAACTTATCAATAACATCTGTCTCTCTTTTCCTCTTGATTATATCTTGCTTTATAATCTCCCCTCGTATGACGCACTTCATAGATTCCCATAACAATTTTCCTGATATTGTTGGTAGATGGTTATTGTCCATAAAATCCAAAATGGCTAATTTAATTCTTTGTATTATTTCTTTGTCCTTTAGTAAATCTGAGTCTAGTCTCCAGAGTCTTGCCTGCTGTCTCACTGGTCCCCATTTTAACGTTAGAATTACTGGGGCATGGTCTGATAGGGAAAAGGTTCCAATTTTTACCTCTATCACTTCTTTCACATAACTTTGTTGTATCAGGAAATAATCTATTCTTGAGTACGTGTCGTGGGGGATAGAATAAAAAGTATAATCCTTTACCCCTAAATTCGATATCCGCCATATATCAATGAATTTATTGAACCTAAATATATTGTTTATTTGATCCCTTAAATGTTTAGAGATTGAAGATTTTTTCTTTGAGTTGTCTATCGCTGGATCCAAGGTCATATTAAAATCACCCCCCATGATTATCTTTCCCCTAGCCCGTTCCTCTATATTTTCAGACAACTTCTTGAAAAAAGTGAGGAGACCCTTATTCGGGGCATATATATTAATCAGGGTGGTCGTTTGCCCCTGTATTTTCCCCCTAAGAATCAATACTCTAGCCATTTCATCACAAAATTTATCTTCTATTTCAAAATGTAATTTTTTATTTATGATGATTGCTACCCCGCAGGTTTTTTTCTGGAGACTAGACCCAACAAACCATTCTCCGAAATTCTTATTGTCCAAATAGGGAATTTTTCCTTTTTTGAAGTGCGTCTCTTGTAAGAATGCAATATCAATTTTATTTCTTTTTAACTCTTCAATAATTCTATTTCTTTTTTGACCGGAATTGGCCCCTTTAATATTCAAGGTTTCTATTCTTAAAATATTCATTTTATTATATACCTTAAAAATCTGTTTAGAAGAGGAAAAGAGAGACGCGTGGGGGGGAAAGAGAGATAATGGGGGTGTGTACCAAAGGTGGGATGTCTCAACTTAGATTCTCGGCTTTTCACCTCCTCTGTGGAGCCGGATACCCTTTCATTCCTACCACTCCACACTGTCAAACAACTTACACATTCCCAGACATTCATTAGTTTCAGATTTCGAAACTTGCTCCCATATATCTTCCTGGAGAGCCATTTTGTGTCCGATGACACCTTATTTCCCCACTCCACTTTCTAAAGGGAAATAAAAAATGAAGAAAAGGGGGTGAGGGGTCCCCATTCATAATTAATCATTGCCTCCACCTATTTCATATTCCTAAAATTACCTAAATGTACTTATTTTTTTACTTGCACCGCCCAAGAGTCCGCTTCCAGTCGAAGCTTTGGAAGTGTCACTTCATCCCATGCCCATCCTTCTATTTCTATTGCCGGTAAGTTTAATTTTTGAAAAATTGGTTTTAAATCGTCTCCATCTTTCAAAATGATTGATTCTGTGTCTGTTGTAATAGTAATGGCCAAGGGAAAACCCCACTTATATTTCCATCCTTTTTCTTTTATTCTATCTGTTAGTGGTTTTAATAATCTACGTCTTTGTATCGTTCTGTAAGATAGGTCATGGTATAGCTCAATATTATATCCTTTATATTTCAGATCTCTGTAGTTTCTTGCTTTCATCATAATCCTCTCTTTTTCTTTAAATGAAGATAATCGACACAGCACATCTGTAACCGAGCCTTCTGATGTTTTTTTTCCTTTCCCTATCTTATGTATTCTTTCAATCTCCACATTACTTTCAGACTGTATGATCAGTTTGAAGATTTCCTGCGCCCATACTTCCAATTCTCCTGTTGGGATAGATGATGATATTCCTCGGATTTTAATATTATTCCTTCTAGTTCTATTTTCCAAATCATCCATTTTTGTTGCAATTTCCTTCAATTGGTTATTATGCTTTATTAGTTCTTCTGATTGAGCTTTATCGATTTCTCCCAGCTTCTTGTTGTCGTTTTCAACTGATTCAATCCTCTCGGTCAGCTCCACCACAGCCTCCCTAAGCGGTCTCAACTCCTGTGAGACTGCTTCTCTCACAGATGTCAGAACGGATTCAGCCATAGAGGCCTTAAGGGATTCAGCGAAGTCTACGAACATTTTCTGCAGTTTGTCCTCAAAGACCTCTTGTTGTTGTTGCGTATTCTGTTTCCCCTTTCCCTCCATTGCCCCAGCAGCTGATTTTTTATTTTTTTTGTCCTCACTTTCCCCTGTTTCTTCTCCTTTCGCCCGTTCTCCTGATGTTTGCGGTATTTGAGATCTAAAACGAGGGGAGTTGCATAGCTCCTCTATTTTCTTTTTATGATTTATCACCTCTGTTAAGGTAACTAAACCTCCCTTCGGTGTTTGAGGCCTGCTGCCGCCATTTCCATGTGTCCCACTTATTTCTGGGTCTGTCATTTTCTTATGCTGTTTTGTATTCTTCCCGGTTATAGTGCCTAATTCAAAGCCGAATTCTGTTAGACTTCTTTCAGACGTTTGTGTATTTTTTAACCTCGCTCTTGTTCCTTGTGACATGAATGCCAGTCGTGGTCTGTGTTATTGACTTTATCTTTCTATTATTTTTAATTTGTTGTTAAGTCTGATTCAATACCTTCTTTTACTAAATTATTACTATCATTAAATTAGTATGGTATGAATACCTAACCCAGAGCAAACACAGCACATAAAAATGAAAAAAAAAAATTCTATTATTTGCTCAATTGCTGTCTTCCATGTTTATCCTTCAATACGAGCAAAAATACATCTCCGAAAACACATTCCATATTGGTATACTTAGCTGCACTCTGTCGTTCACCATGCCGTTGTCCATTGTATATTGCTATCTGAAACCCTGTGGACCTGGTAACTTCCTCTCTGTTCATTCAAATCCTGCGGTAGCCTCCACCGCCCACCCTCCAAAAGACAGCTGATTAGGTCCAGTATGGAGAGAAAATAAGATAGTTAAACACAGATAACACGGGTAACGTGCATAGGCAATAGCAAGGATTACAGTAATGATTGCATTAATTACATTAATTACATTAATTACATCCCACTCTCCAGGACGGCTACAATGCAGGGTTTAAGTAGGCACTATGCAAAGGTGCAAAGTCTATGCAGAATCAATGTAATGTCAGGAGCACCGAGTGCAAAAAAAAAGAAAAAAAAAAAAAAATGGTAAATGGTAAATGAAGCTACCGGGCGAAAGTTGCTACCGGCTGCTGCCAGCTGCAATGTGCGCAAAGGCTGAAACTGAAGCTGCAGAGAGCAAGAAGGAGGCTACGGAAACCTTTCAGCCAGGTGTTTTTGAGGTATAGTTGATGCAGGAAGCCATTAATGGTAACTAGAGTTGTCCCAAATGGTTCGGCCGCGAACGTATTCGCGCAGACATTGATGGCACTGGTTCGTGTCAAAACACGAACTTTATGGCGAGTTCGACCGGCCCTTATACTACATCATGGGGCTAAACTTTGACCCTCCACCTCACAGTCAGCAGACACATGACAGCCAATCAGGCTGCACTCCCTCCTGGAGCTCCCTCCCTCCCCCCCCCCCCTTATATAAGGCAGCTGTGTCGGCCATTATCTCACTCGGTGTTGCTGCAGTAGTGAGAGAAGGGAGGGGAACCTGCTGTACACATAGGGAAAGCTTAGTTAGGCTCTTGTAGCTTGCTCCTAGCTGATATTTGTTGTTGAAAAGAACCACAAAAAAGAGCTCTTTTCAGAGCTAATGTTCTTGTGAAGTTGTTTTTTTTTTTTTTTTTTGCGTGTGCCACTGACACTGCATTATACAACCCTGTGTGTCACAGCTGGCCCTTGCTAATTGCTTTACTGTGCAAGGCCCAGCACCTTCAGTGCCTGCCTTTTCACTGCACCTGTGTGTGACAGCTGCACATTTATAATACCAGTCTGACCGTGAAAACCTGTTCATGTTCACTGCACCTGCGTGACAGCATGCAGTGTTATATTATACCAGTCACTGCATAACTGTTCACTGCACCTGTGTGTGTGACAGCTGCACATTGTATTGTGTAATAACAGTCCGTGCATACCTCTAACTGCACCTGTGACTGACCGCACATTGTATTATATACCAGCAGTCACTTCATACCTTTTACTGTACCTGTGTGTGTGACAGCTGCACGTTGTATTGTGTAATACCAGTCCGTGGATACCTGTAACTGCACCTGTGACTGACCGCACATTGTATTATATACCAGCAATCACTTCATGCCTTTTACTGCACCTGTGTGTGTGACAGCTGCACGTTGTATTGTGTAATACCAATCCGTGCATACCTATAACTGCACCTGTGACTGACCGCACATTGTATTATATACCAGCAGTCACTTCATATCTTTTACTGCACCTGTGTGACAGTTGCACATTGGTCTACCAGCAGTCACTGCAACCTTTTCACTGCACCTGTGTAACTGCACATTGTTGTACCAGCAGTCACTGCAACCTGTTCACTACACCTGCATAACCGCACATTGTTGTACTAGCAGTCACCTTTTCACTGCACCTGTTTAACCACACATTGTTGTACCAGCAGTCACTGCAACCTGTTCACTGCACCTGTGTAACTGCACAATGTTGTACCAGCAGTCACTGCAACCTTTTCACTGCACCTGTGTAACCACACATTGTTGTACCAGCAGTCACCTTTTTACTGCACCTGTGTAACCTCACATTGTTGTACCAGCAGTCACTGCAACCCGGTCACTGCACCTGTGTAACTGCACATTGTTGTACCAGCAGTCACTGCAACCTGGTCATTGCACCTGTGTAACTGCACATTGTTGTACCGGCAGTCACCTTTTCACTGCACCTGTGTAACCGCACATTGTATTAGTCAAGTCAGTGCATACCTTTCACTTCATCCCCCCCAATATGGACAAAACAACAGGCAGAGGCAGAGAAAGAGCCAAAGGCAGGCCACCTGGCAGGTCTGCTCGAGGTCGAGGTGGCGTGATTTCGTGCAGCCCTGGACCAAAGTACAGTGTTCTGAAAGCATGTGCCATCAACTCCCAAGATTGCCAGGACGTACTTGACTATTTAACACAGAACACCTCATCTTCCTCAGCTTCCGCATGGAACCGTGACATATCTTCCTCCGCAGCCACCACTGCTACTACTAGCACCACATCTGGCCTATTTGACACTTCACAGGAGCTATTTGGTGGGGAATTAACTGATTCACAGCCATTCTTGTTACAAGATGACGGCGCTAAGCATGTTACACCACCACCTCATATGTCTGAGTTAGGCACCAGTATGGACCTAAGGTGTGAGGATGATGAAGTACCTGTTGTTGGTGCAGTTTTGGAGGTGTCTGATACAAGCAAAGCTTTGGAGGATGATTATGATGATGATGATGATACTGCCATGGATGCCACGTGGGATGCTAATAGACAAGATGACCAAGGGGACAGTTCAGAGGGCGAGTCAGAGAGGAGTAGGAGGAGACGAGTTGCTGAAAGAAGCAGGGGGAGCTCATCATCAGAAACAGCTCGTGGCAGTGTCCGGCAGCATGTATCGCCACCTATGGACAGCCAACCAACATGCTCTTCAAGGTCAGCTGCTGATGCCACCACCAAAGTGCCATCATTCCAGGTCTCAGCGGTGTGGAGTTGTTTTTGTGTGTCTGCCTCAGTTGAGAGCAATGCCTTCTGTACTATCTGCAATCAAAGATTGAGTCGTGGAAAGACCAAGACCCACGTAGGGACAACTGCCGTACGAAGGCACATGGTGAAAAAGCACAAATGCAAATGGGAAGACCACCTGAGGAAAAGCAGCAAACAAATGCAAAGCCACCCTCTGCCTCCTCTTCCTCCTTCAGGTTCAGCATCTTTTTCAGCCGCTTTATCCCTTGCATCTTCACAGCCACCCTCCTCCACTTCGCCTCTCACCTTGAGTGCTTCCTGCTCCTCTGCCCACAGCAGCAGCCAGGTGTCCATGAAGGAAATCTTTGAGCGGAAAAGGCCAATGTCTGCCAGTCACCCCCTTGCTCGGCGTCTGACAGCTGGCTTGGAGGAACTTTTATCTCGCCAGCTGTTACCATACCAGCTGGTGGACTCTGAGGACTTCCGAAAATGTGTGGCAATTGGGACACCGCAGTGGAAGATACCAGGCCGCAATTACTTTTCTCAAAAGGTGATACCCAAATTGTACCGTGATGTAGAAAGGCTAGTGGTGTCATCTCTGGCACACAGTGTTGGGTCAAGGGTCAATCTGACCACGGATGCCTGGTCTGCCAAGCACGGTCAGGGCAGGTACATTACTTACACGGCACATTGGGTCAACCTGGTGACCGCTGGCAAGCAGGGAGTACGTGGCTGTGTAGCAGACCTAGTTGTGACACCTCTGCGGCTTGCAGGCAGGCCTGCTGTCACCTCCTCTCCTTCTCCTCCTATTCCTCCTGCTACATCCTCTCCAACTACACACCCCCAGCTACCCAGGGCCTATTCTGCATGCCAGGTACGACGTTGTCACGCCATCTTGGACATGTCTTGCCTCAAAGCCCAGAGTCACACTTGAGCAGCTCTCCTGGCTGTTTTGAACAAACGGGTGGATCAGTGGCTGACCCCGCACCAACTGGAGATCAGCAACGTGGTGTGTGACAATGGCAGCAATCTCATTTCAGCTTTGAGTTTGAGAAAGTTGACACATGTACCCTGCATGGCACATGTGCTCAATCTCATAATACAAAGATTTGTGTGCAAATACCCAGGCTTACAGGAGGTCCTGCAGCAGTCCAGGAAGGTGTGTGGGCATTTCAGGTGGTCCTACACGGCTATGGCACGCTTGGCCGATATTCAGCGGAGAAACAACTTGCCGGTGAGGCGCTTGATTTGCGATAGCCCGACTCACTGGAATTCAATGCTCCTGATGTTTGACCGCCTGCTACAACAGGAGAAAGCCGTCAAAAAGTATCTGTACAACTACAGTGAAAGGACATGCTCTGGGGAGCTGGGGATGTTATGGCCGAAGTACTGGACACTCATGCGTAATGCCTGCAGGCTCATGCGTCCGTTTGAAGAGGTGACAAACCTGGTGAGTTGCAGTAAAGGCACCATCAGCGACTTGATCCCATATGCTTTCTTCCTGGAGCGTGCGGTGCGTAGAGGAGCGTGACTAGGAACAGGAGGAGGAAGAGTTTTTGGAAACATCACCTGCGGCATCATCAACACCTGCAGTATCACAGAGGAGGGGGGAGGAGGAGTCGCAGCGGGCTTGTGCTTCTCACCTTTCCCGTGGTATTTTTAGTGGCTGGGGGGAGGAGGAGAACTTACCTGAGATCACTGAGATGAGCAAGACGAGATGGCTAGTACGGTGGCATTTGACTTTGTGCAGATGACATCTTTCATGCTATCCAGCCTGTTGAGGGGACCCCGTATAAAAAAACTTAAAGGGACACTTAAGTAAAAAAAAATGAGTTTTACTCACCTGGGGCTTCCAATAGCCCCCTGCAGCTGTCCGGTGCCCTCGCCGTCTCCCTCCGATCCTCCTGGCCCCGCCGGCAGCCACTTCCTGTTTCGGTGACAGGAGCTGACAGGCTGGGGACGCGAGTGATTCTTCGTGTTCCTAGCCACAATAGCGCCATCTATGCTGCTATAGCATATATCATATACCATATAGCAGCATAGAGGGTGCTAATGTGTCTGGGAACGCGAAGAATCACTCGCGTCCCCAGCCTGTCAGCTCCTGTCACCGAAACAGGAAGTGGCTGCCGGCGGAGCCAGGAGGATCGGAGGGAGACGGCGAGGGCACCGGACAGCTGCAGGGGGCTATTGGAAGCCCTAGGTGAGTAAAACTCTTTTTTTTTTTTTTTGACTTAAGTGTCCCTTTAAGGGGAATGACCATTACTGGGTGGCAACACCACTAGACCCTCGGTATAAGCAAAAAGTGGCGGAGATGTTTCTAAATCACCAGAAGGCAGAAAGGATGCAGCACTTGCAAAATAAGCTGGCAACTATGCTTTACAATGTGTTTAAGGGTGATGTCACAGCACAACCCAATAAAGATGCCACTGCCAGTAATCTTCCTCCTCCTCCCATGTCCACTCAGGCAAGGAAGGGACGCTCTAGCGATCTCATGGTGATGTCGGACATGCGGACATTCTTTAGTCCAACACCTCGTCTTAGCCATTCCGGATCCACCCTCCACCAACGCCTCGATAGGCAGGTAGCTGACTACCTGGCCTTAAGTGTGGATGTAGACACTGTGAGCAGCGATGATGAACCCTTGGACTACTGGGTGCACAGGCTTGACCTGTGGCCAGAGCTGTCACAATTTTCCATCCAACTTCTGTCTTGCCCTGCCTCAAGCGTCCTGTCAGAAAGGACGTTCAACACAGCTGGAGGCATTGTCAGTGAGAAGAGAAGTCGCCTAGGTCACAAAAGTGTTCAGTATCTCATCTTTATCAAAATGAATGAGGCATGGATCCCAGAGGGCTACTGCCTGCCCGAAGACTAAGTCAGTCCCCACACACAGCATCTCTGCCTGCACGCTGTGTGACTGCCTACCCCAAGACTAAGTCAGTCCCCACACAACATCTCTTCCTGTAGGCCGCTTGACTGCCTTCTCCGTCACCACCAACAGGGTCCAGGACTCCAGGTGGATTCCTTCTGCTATAATCATTTTTCTGGTGCATGTACATGCCTGCCTAATTTATCTGGCTGCACTGCGGCTGCAACAACAAAACAAAAGGTATGTACATGTGTCAATTCTCCTTCGTGATCATTACCTTGCCGCAGTGAAGGGGCTTGCGTATCACAATGAAGCAATGACCGGCTAAATGAGTGTGTTGGGGGGCACACCTGACCCAAGAAGATAGATAAAAAGGTCGTTGCTTCATTGTGGACAGACCAAATTCGATCAGCTGGACACTCAACTGCCATTGAAAACCGCCATTGCCCGCACTCTCACCACCAGTCCCTTGAAACATCTTTTCCATCACTTTAATGGCCACAATTAATGTTTGTAGTTTTGAAGGTTCGCCTGCCCATTGAAGTCTATGGTGGTTCGAAAGTTCGCCGGTTCGCAAACTTTTTTTGCGTGTTCGCGTTCGAGGTTCATGTACCAAAATCGGAGGTTCGCAACAACTCTAATGGTATCAGGACCATGAGGAATAGAGGTGTCTCACCTTGCATTTATTGAATGACCAGTGTAATAGTGGTCTGTATTAGGGATGGTCCATGAGATGCAAATAATTTCAAGTTGATGCAGTATCATGCAAATTCTGTATGCAAATTTATGCACCTTGAAAATGAACCAATCAAATCCATGAAGTTTCACAGATTTGCATACAAAACTTGCATAATTCTGCATCAACTCCAAATGATTTCAATCTCATTGACCATCCCTATTCTTTATGGCTACTGGCATACAGCATCCGTGAATCTGTGAACCGTGGCATCTCAGCATACTGTAGAGAGCGCTATCTGACCAATCTAATTGTGGTCGTATTGAATTTGGCGAGTTTGATCGCTGTGGTGTACTTTCTCCCCAATAGTGGATTCAAGTTGATTGTTATTATTGCATGGAACTATGCATTTGTTTTAATGATATGATGTGCACTTGGACTAGAACTCAGATATTCTTGCAGTGCTCTGCTGAAGGAACTCATTTCAGAGAATCCAGAATTCAACTTGAAAAAGGGTGATGCTCATGCAAAACGTAATTGTTGAACAGCAAAAAAAGGGGGGGGGGGCACATTTTGAATAGAGAAAATACTCACTGCTTGTCATGAGGAGTTGGACTTGTCCCAAACGTGTCAGAGTTAGACAGGAATAATAATAGGTACTGTGAGTCATGGCTAAATAGGAAAAAATACATTTATAGTGCATTTTATATTAGAGAAAATGCACATTTAAATATATGCATATATGTATAAACATATGAAGCTTTATGGTTTTAGTTTTATTGGTCAGCCTACTGATGGACTTTTCATGTTTACCTTCCATGGTTGGTGGGATCTCCTGAAGCTCTGTAGTTGGCCGTGGTCTTTATAAGAAAACAAGTCATGTAGGGCATGGGCCACAGCATAGACTGCAGAGTAGATGCTGAAGGTGTTGGCAAAGTTATTCACATCATAGTCAGAATAGTCCACCTGACTGAGAAGATCCATTTCAGTACAGGGTCTGTAATTTTTACTTGCATTTGCAACACAACAATGAAAATAGTTTCTCCATATAGTAGACAAAATCTGTACATGTGGGTATTTGTGAGGGCCGGCACTGAGCAGGTACTTCCTCAGCCCTGGAATATCTCTTCTGGGCGGAGACATCATCAGTGATCTGTTTAAGGCAATCATTGAATTGGGGTCGTACGAAAAGCGCATGGCTGGGAAAGATTATGACCTTCCAGAAATTAAAATTCCTAGACAGAAATTCTTCCAGATCAAAAACACTCCTAGAATTTCCAAGAAATATAACAACACTGCAGCTGGTTTTAGCCATTATATGTAATTTTTTGGTGATTTCCAGCTCTCTTTTGCTTCTTTTCTTAATAGTTTGCATGAAAGCCACACAGATCCCGCTCTGGATGATCTTCTTGTGGAGCTCCATGCTGGACCTCTGGCTGTCTTCACTTGCCACCACAATCCCCACCCAGCTCCAGCCAAAATGCTTCAGGAGGTGGACAATGGCTCTATGCTGGGATCTCTAATCGGGAACTGTGCGGTAAAAGTAGGGGAAGAGACTCTTGTCACTGAATATGGAGTCCATTGCTCCGTAACTGATCTGAGGAGGAAAAAATAAACTGTGGAAGAAGTTATACATAAATATTGAGAGGGAAGAGGTGGCCCCAAAAAACAGAGTGGAAAATAACAACAAATAAAAATAATGATGACATTTGTAGGAAATATAAGAAAGAGAACCGAGAGCCCAATATAGTGTAGTATGTTAAGACAATAGGTAAGTAGTTTTAGGGAGAAAATATATACTCACAAACATGGGTTGCCACTTAGGCAACCACTGTATAGGCAGGTAAGGAGATTAGACCTGTCCTTACTCAGGATTAAGAAGTCGCTCTCTGTAGTAAAGAAAAAGGGGGTAGCACTCCCCTCCACCAGGAGTGGACACAGTGTATTTATATATGGATCAGAGGCACCAGCAGGATAAAATAAAATAACATTTTTAAAAATTGCTTGGAGGAAGTGGTGGGCTTGCCTCCCAAAAGCAGACATGAGATCCTGTCTTTATATAAATTAATACATTTATTATATGGTACCCCAAAAACAGTGCAATGCGTTTCGCAGGTCAAACCTGCTTTATCAGGCAAACAAAATGGGGACAACAAGGATTCTGCAGTAGTGGGTTTAACGCCTAAACCCCAGTAGTGGGTTTAGGCGCTAAACCCACTACTGCAGAATCCTTGTTGTCCCCATTTTGTTTGCCTGATAAAGCAGGTTTGACCTGCGAAACGCATTGCACTGTTTTTGGGGTACCATATAATAAATGTATTAATTTATATAAAGACAGGATCTCATGTCTGCTTTTGGGAGGCAAGCCCACCACTTCCTCCAAGCAAATTTTAATAATTGTATTTAATTTTATCCTGCTGGCGCCTCTGATCCGTATATAAATGATGAAATTTGCTTACGTCAAAAGAAGAAAACAACTAACCTGAGGTAAAACTATATTTTTATTTAACACTTAAAGAGAATCTGTATTGTTAAAATCGCACAAAAGTAAACATACCTATTCCCCTCTGTCACAATTTTGCCACTGCATTAAAAGTAGTCAAAAACAGTTTTAAAAAGTTTGTTTGTAAACAAACAAAATGGCCACCAAAACAGGAAGTAGGTTGATGTACAGTATGTCCACACATAGAAAATACATCCATACACAATCAGGCTGTATACAGCCTTCCTTTTGAATCTCAATAGATCATTTGTGTGTTTCTTTCCCCCTGCAGCTATCTTCCACTGAAGTGTCAGGCTGTTTCTTCCTGCAGAGTGCAGACAGCTCTGCCCGTATGTAATTCATCAGTACGTGAAAGCCCAGCCAGCTCAAAGGACGATGTATCCAGCTTGTAAAAGATAATAGAGCAGAGAGAAGCTGCCCTAATCTAAATAACACACAGGCAGTGTGCAGAGGGGCCTGGAGGGGGGAGATGCATCACAGGACCACAACACTGAAGAACTTGGCAGCCTTCCAAACACAGGGCGACAAGTCCGACAGGGGAGAGATAAGATGATTTATTACAGTGATGGTAATAGAAGAAAGTGCTGCAGTAAGCCAGAGCACATTAGAATAGGTATAGGAACTTGTAGGATGGTAGAAAATAGGATTACATTTTTGTTACGGAGTCTCTTTAAGCAGAAAATATGTTTTGCTGGTCTCTCTGCCTGCTTCTTCAGATCATTATATACAAATCACTTTTTCACCTAAGTTTTCTCCCAGGAGATAATATTTGAGCTTTGTTTCAAATAACTTTTCAGCATTGTGCAATTGAAACAATACCACACGTAGATGACAAAGTCCTGCCAGAACTATTCTGAGTATTTCCTTGCTCGTTGGTGGCTCTAAAGGCATTTAATTGAAAAGATGTGAAAATCTCGCCTAGGAGAAAACGCAAGTGAAAAAGTAAATTGCATACGGGCCCCTGGACCATTCGTAATTCACTTTTTCTCCAGAGTTTTCTCCTAGACGAGATTGTTACACTTATAAATAAAATGCCTTTGAAGCCACCAGAAATAAAGAAAATACTCAAAATAATTTTGAAAGTACTTTTTTCTCTGGTGAATTTTTCAAAAAGATGTAGTTGCAGTTTTTTTTTTAGAAAATTGATTTTAATAAATGCAAAGAAAAATGGTTTTTAAACTTAGAAAAATGACAGTTTAAAAACCATTTTTCTTTGTATTTTTAAAATTGATTTTCTAAAAAAACTGCAAAGTCTTTTTGAAAACTTCACCTGAGAAAAAGTACTATCAAAATTATTTTGAGTATTCTCTTGCTTTCTGGTGGCTTTAAAGAGACTCTGAAGTCTCCCGAAAATTAGGTTTTTACTTTAAAAACCTCATTAACCTTATTGCCCCTCTTAAAACCCTGCAGAACCGTGGCTGAAAACCCCCTCAATCACCCCAAACTCACGGGGGTACATCACGGGCCCCGTCCACGTAGAGGCAGCGCAGCTCTGCCTCTATGCGCGTCAATCAGCCAGGATCGCCGCCTCTCCCCCGCCCTTCTCAGTCTTCCTTCACTGAGAGGGGCGGGGGAGAGGCGGAGATATGCGCTGATTGATGCACATACAGGCGGCAGCAAAATACATGACCAAGAAAGTCGTGGATTTTTCCTGCCGAGTAAGGGGTGAGTTTGGGGTGATTGAGGGGGTTTTCAGCCGTGGTTCTGCTGCATTTTAAGAGGGACAATAATGTTTGTCATGTCTTGCAGACATCTTTCAGTGAAATGTGTGCTAATCCATACAGGATTTATCCTGTGTTAAAATGAGGTAGGACAGCGCCACCTATTGACCACTACATTACATTGTTCTAAGTTAAGTTCAGCCTTTCTGTTACTCCTCCTCCTCTGTGACCTCATGCACCAGACAAGAAGGGAGTAGCCTTCTAGAAGCTGCCATTTTCACATGCTCTCTGCTGAGGAATCTTCTCCGTGCTTCCACTAAAGGCTGCATAGCCGGTAAGGCATTCTTTTTAGTTGTTTTTTATGAATCTGCATGATTATTACTAGCTGTAGGCATGCAGTATGTGTATTTCTGTGTAGGCAACTAGTTAGTTGTTTTCTGTATAGTGAGGCCTAGTCAGCTATCCATGCAGCCATGTTGCTGTGTGCACTAGTCTATCTACTGTATGCTGATATGTGATATGTTTATATGCAGTTCATGTACTTATTGCATCCTTTCTGTTATTTGTTTACAGTTTCACACCAACTTACTTCAGCTCATTAAAGCTACAGATCATTACCTGGTCTCAATTTATTGAGTAGTAGGAGGGTGTTTATCTGCCTGCTAAGCTCCATACACGCCCCAGGGGTACACGTGGTAGTGAGGACAGGACAGTGAAACGGCTGCTACCCGCGAGTGGAACCAGACCGGCTAGCTTCCCAGCCAGTGAAACGCTGCTACCCAGTGAGTGGAAAATAAGATACTGACTACAGAGACAGCTATACTACCACGCAGCTACGTGCATATCAGTACGCAGCAGTCTCTACACAGTCAAGATCCTTAACAGCAGCATCATGTCAGAAAGCCAAACTTCTTCTTACAAGACAAGGTCTAAAGTCAGTCGCTCTACAAGATCCTCATCAGTCAGCAATGCGGCCGCCATTGCTCGCGCAGAAGCTGAAGCTGCAAAAGCACGTGCTGCCTTCGCAGAGCAAGAGATGCAGCTAAAGCTGCAACAAGCGACACTTGAAACTGAAAGGGCAAAACAGCAAGCAGCACTAGAGAAGCTCTCAGCACAGAGGGAAGCTGCTGCAGCTATTGCCAAAGCAGAAGCCTTAGAAGCACTCATCCACCCAGACGACGAAAGACACAGCAGGCCAGCCAGCCTTGATCTCGCCCATCAGGATCCCCTGCAGCGCACTTCAGATTATGTCCATCGACATTCCAGAATGATCGACTCTTTCCTGTCAATGGAAGATGCTCAACGGGACCTCATCGACAGATCTCATCAAACTCAATTCACAGCCCAGACAGAAAACCAGAATAAGCCTCCAGCCAGCAAGCCAGAAGTCAATATAGAAAATGAACTGATTTCAGAGCACCTGCCACCACGTCCGGAACTTCAACCGGCACATAACGTTCCAGGAACTTCTCCTTACACGCCAAATAGGTATGAGACATTTCGACCAAAACGAGAGACTACTGACAGGTATGATTACACACCACTTTCTCACTATGGCAACACACCACCATCTTTCCCTGCTCCTGCTCAAACCAGCATGGACATTGTTAAGTTCCTCACACGGCGTGAGCTGGTTGCCAAGGGACTTGTGAAGTTTGATGATCACCCTGAGAGTTATAGGGCCTGGCGGTCCTCCTTTAAGAACACAATTAAAGATGTTGAACTGTCCCCTAGTGAGGAGATGGACCTCTTAGCTAAGTGGCTAGGGACTGCATCTGCTGAGCATGTAAAAAGAATCAGGTCCATTAACATAAGAAACCCAGCAGCTGGACTAAAAATGGTTTGGGACAGACTTGATGAATGTTATGGTTCAGTGGAGGCTATAGAAAACTCTTTGTTTAAAAGGATAGAAGATTTCCCTAAAATAGCTTCCAAAGGCTTGCAGAAACTCAGGGAACTTAGTGACTTGTTAATGGAACTTCAGGTAGCCAAATCTGAAGGTGATCTGTCAGGCCTTGCATATTTTGACACTGCCAGAGGTGTTAACCTCATAGTACAAAAGTTAACCCCTGGCTTACAAAATGAGTGGGTTAAATGTGGTTCTAACTATAAGAAAAAATACCATGTTTCATTTCCTCCATTTTCTGTGTTTGTAGACTTTATACATGATCAGGCTAAGATAAGAAATGATCCTAGTTTTGATTTTGCACTAACATGTACTTCTGTTCCAGGTCTTCCTTCACACAAAGCTTCAGTGGCAGTTCACAAGACTGAACTGTCTTCCCCAGACTCTCCCCACAGGTTTGCTGGCTCCTCCCAGGCAGCAAACAAAGTTAGAGACCCTGGTAAGCAGTGTCCTATACACAGAAGGCCACATTCTCTGCTGAAATGTAGAGACTTTAGAGAGAAACCCATTGAGGAACGTAAAGCCTTTCTTAGAGAGAATAGCATCTGTTACAAGTGCTGCTCATCCACCACTCACTTTGCCAAGAACTGCAAGTTTAGTGAAAATTGTAAAGAATGTGATAGCACAGATCACAACACAGCACTACATCCTGGACCAGCTCCATGGACTTTACAACATACTCACAGCACAACCGAGCATGGCGGGGAGGAGGGTGACACTCCTACAGTTACATTAGAGGTCACTCCACAGTGCACAGAGGTCTGCAAAGGAGCCACAGGTGGAAGATCCTGCTCCAAAATGTGTCTAGTCCGAGTCTACCCAGCAGAACAAAGGGACAAAGCAGTCAAAATGTATGCCATTCTAGATGATCAAAGCAATGGGTCTCTAGCCCACCCAACCTTCTTTGATATATTCAATGTTAAAGGCCCCAGCTCTCCATACTCACTAAGGACTTGTGCAGGAATTGTGGAGACGGCGGGGAGAAGAGCATCTGGCTTCCAGATCGAAGCTATAGATGGAAGCATCTGCTTGCCCTTACCAACTCTAATAGAGTGCAACCAGATTCCTGATCATAGATCTGAAATTCCTACTCCAGATGTCGCATTACATCATGCACACTTGAAGCGTATAGCCCACCTGATCCCAGAACTTGATCCACAGGCTAAGATAATCTTGCTACTCGGGAGGGATATCCTACGAATCCATAAAGTGAGAAAACAAATAGATGGTTCCCATGATGCTCCTTATGCTCAGAAGCTAGACCTAGGATGGGTCATAATAGGAGAGGTCTGCCTAGGGCGTGTGCACAAGCCAGATTCAGTTCATAGTATGTTCACAAGCACACTAGCAAGTGGGCGCCCCTCACTTTTCCAACCATGTGTCAACAACTTTCTCATAAAGGAGCTACCATGTGCCTCCCATCTACCTTGTCCCTTCACAGATGTCTCTAGTGACAAAGATGCCTGTGACAGTGACCAAGACCACTTAGGATGCACAGTCTTCCAGAGGTCAAAAGATGATAATCGGGTGGCACTATCTATTGAAGACAAGAAATTCTTGGAAATAATGGAACAAGACTTTGTGAAGGACAGCACTAACAGTTGGGTTGCACCCCTTCCTTTCAGAACTCAGAGAAGACGCCTACCTAACAACAAAGTACAAGTGCTTAAACGTTTCTCTTCTCTCAGACGTAACTTCCAAAGAAAGCCAGAAATGAGAGAACACTTCTTTTCTTTCATGCAGAAAATATTTGAGAACAATCATGCAGAGATTGCCCCACCCCTTAAAGGTCCTGAAGAATGCTGGTACCTGCCAATTTTTGGAGTATATCATCCAAAGAAGCCAGGTCAGATCAGAGTAGTGTTTGACTCTAGCGCCAAATTTGAAGGCATCTCCCTAAACGATGTGCTGCTGACAGGCCCTGACCTGAATAACAAGCTACTGGGGGTACTTTTCCGTTTCCGCAAGGACACTGTCGCTCTGATTGCCGACATCCAACAGATGTTTCATTGCTTCCTTGTTAAGGAGAAGGATAGAAACTTCCTCAGATTCCTCTGGTTTAAAGACAATGATCCTTCAAAGGACATCATAGAGTATCGCATGAGAGTGCACATCTTTGGGAACAGCCCCTCACCTGCAGTTGCTATATATGGACTCAGACGTTCTGCTCAAGAAGGAGAGAGAGAATATGGGTTGGACACAAGACAGTTTGTAGAAAGAGACTTCTATGTAGATGACTGTTTGAAATCATTACCTTCTAATGACTCTGCAATCAGTCTCCTCAAAAGAGCCCAAGACATGCTTGCCTGCTCCAACTTGAGACTTCACAAGATTGCTTCAAACAGCAAAGAAGTTATGGAAGCCTTCCCTTCTGAAGATCATTCTAATGACCTAAGGGACTTGGATCTGGGGTCAGAAACTTTACCAGTCCAACGTAGCCTTGGACTTCTCTGGGACTTAAAATCTGACACCTTCACCTTTCAAGTTAGCAAGGAAGAAAAACCTTTTACTCGCAGAGGTGTCCTATCTGCAATCAACAGCCTATATGACCCTTTGGGATTTGCGGCTCCTGTCACTATCCAGGGTAAGGCCTTGCTCAGAGATTTAACCCGTGAACCTACTGACTGGGATGTTCCATTGCCTCCTGACAAGAAGAATCTGTGGGTGGAATGGAGAAACTCTCTAGCAGCTCTGTCTAGCCTTAAAGTTGCACGCACATATGCTCCTGTGCCATCTACAGATGTCCAAGATCATACACTTTGTGTATTTTCTGATGCTTCAGTTAAAGCCATATCTGCTGTCGCTTATCTTAGAACCATAGACATTAAAGGACAATGCCACATTGGCTTTGTTATGGGCAAAGCAAAACTTGCACCACAGCCTGAGCACACGATACCCAGACTTGAACTTTGTGCAGCAGTCCTAGCTGTTGAAATGGCTGAGCTAATCACATCTGAGATTGACATTGACCTTAAAAAGGCTGAATTCTACACAGACAGCAAAGTAGTCTTAGGCTACATCAACAACGAGTCCAGACGATTCTATGTTTATGTCAACAACAGGGTGCTGCGGATTAGGAAATCCACCAGTCCAGAACAGTGGCATTATGTGTCCACTGACAACAATCCTGCGGACCACGCTACAAGAGCTGTTGCAGCAAGTCATCTCAAAAATACAACTTGGTTCACAGGTCCTGCATTCTTGTGTAATTCCACTCCAGCAGTTCACCAGAACAACATGTTTGAACTAGTGGATGAAGACTCAGACACTGAGATCCGTCCACAAGTGTCTGCACTTCACACAGTGACACTCTTCAAGTCCTTTGAATCTCATCGCTTCAAGAGATTCTCTACCTGGAAATCACTTGTTAGAGCCATTACCTGTCTAGCTCACATAGCCCGATCTTTTCAAAGAACCAATTCGAATGATGCTAAGAAGTGTAAAGGTTGGCACCACTGTCAAGAGGTATACACCATAGCAGAACTCCAACACTCCAAGAACTTCATCATTCGCACTGTACAGCAGGAAATCTACACCAAAGAGATTGCCTGTATCACTAACAGCAAGTCTATCCCTAAAGACAGCTCTTTAAAGAAACTTGACCCATTCCTTGACAAATACGGTCTCCTGAGAGTAGGAGGTCGTCTTAAGCAAGCAAGTCTAGAGCCTGATGAAAGGAATCCTCTGATAATTCCCGGTCATCATCATGTTACAAGATTGATTGTACAACACTACCACATCCAAGTCAAGCACCAAGGAAGACTGTTTACAGAAGGAGCTTTACATACTGCTGGATTGTGGATAGTTGGGGCAAAGAGATGTGTGAGTAGCATCATCTTCAGTTGCATCACATGCCGTAAACTTCGTGGTATGCTACAAACACAGAAGATGGCTAATCTGCCTGCTGATAGACTCAGTATGGATCCTCCTTTCACCAATGTTGGACTTGACGTATTTGGGCCTTGGTCCGTCACAGCACGTCAAACTAGAGGCGGTCAAGCAAACAGTAAACGCTGGGCAGTCATATTCACCTGTATGACCATCAGAGCTGTTCACATTGAAGTCATTGAATCTATGGATACTTCAAGCTTTATCAACGCCCTTAGACGTTTTATTGCAATCAGAGGTCCTGTGAAGCACATTCGATCTGACAGAGGCACCAATTTCATTGGAGCTGCTAAAGAACTACAGATCTCTTCCAATATTGATGCCAAGGCTGTGGAAAGATACCTGAGTGATCAGGACTGCACTTGGACTTTCAACCCACCTCACTCCTCTCACATGGGTGGAGCTTGGGAAAGGATGATCGGCATAGCCCGAAGAATCTTGGATTCCATCTTTCTACAAGCAGGAACTGCAAGACTCACTCACGAGAGCCTGGTAACCTTCATGGCTGAAGTCACAGCTATCATCAATGCTAGACCTCTGACTCCAGTTCTTAGTGATCCAGAAGAACCATTTCTTCTCACTCCTGCAACCCTCCTTACCCAAAAGACTGGGAAAGTGAGTCCTCCTCCTGGTGAGTTCAGCACTAAAGACATGTACAAACGTCAATGGAAACAAGTGCAGTGCCTTGCTGACACATTCTGGGACAGATGGAAGAAACAATACATCTCTACTTTGCAACCACGGAACAAGTGGCAGACTGCAAGGCCCAACCTGAACCCGGAGATGTTGTACTTCTAAAGGACTGCCAATTGCAGAGAAATGAGTGGCCTCTAGGACTTGTCACCAAGACGTTTCCAAGTGAGGACGGAAATGTCCGCAAAGTAGAAGTAAAGGTCTGCAGACAGCAAGAGACCAAGTTGTTTCTCAGACCAGTGTGTGAACTCATTCTCTTATTATCCCCTACTGAATGATAGTGGTATCTGTTGATACCAGACGGGGAGTGTCATGTCTTGCAGACATCTTTCAGTGAAATGTGTGCTAATCCATACAGGATTTATCCTGTGTTAAAATGAGGTAGGACAGCGCCACCTATTGACCACTACATTACATTGTTCTAAGTTAAGTTCAGCCTTTCTGTTACTCCTCCTCCTCTGTGACCTCATGCACCAGACAAGAAGGGAGTAGCCTTCTAGAAGCTGCCATTTTCACATGCTCTCTGCTGAGGAATCTTCTCCGTGCTTCCACTAAAGGCTGCATAGCCGGTAAGGCATTCTTTTTAGTTGTTTTTTATGAATCTGCATGATTATTACTAGCTGTAGGCATGCAGTATGTGTATTTCTGTGTAGGCAACTAGTTAGTTGTTTTCTGTATAGTGAGGCCTAGTCAGCTATCCATGCAGCCATGTTGCTGTGTGCACTAGTCTATCTACTGTATGCTGATATGTGATATGTTTATATGCAGTTCATGTACTTATTGCATCCTTTCTGTTATTTGTTTACAGTTTCACACCAACTTACTTCAGCTCATTAAAGCTACAGATCATTACCTGGTCTCAATTTATTGAGTAGTAGGAGGGTGTTTATCTGCCTGCTAAGCTCCATACACGCCCCAGGGGTACACGTGGTAGTGAGGACAGGACAATGTTAATGAGGTTTTTAAAATAAAAACCTAATTTTTGGGTGACTTCAGAGTCTCTTTAAAGGCATTTTATTTACACATTTAACACTTCTTTTTTTACCTTGTATCCACTAGCAATAGCATGTATGGGGACTTTGCTATTCACCGACAAACTCGGCACGAAATTACACATAAATTAGGCGTAGATTCATGTGTTAATTTCATATGTTGTTGTAAGCATTCATATTAATTACTTTTTTCCCTGAAATGTTGCTTTACGATTACAATGTGTAATTACGCATAGGCATAATTTCTGCTCATCACTAATCAGGATTCCAAAGATGACGCCAATGTCCTGTGACAAAATGACCAGGCTCCAGAACAATGGCTGCAAACTGGCATGGCTGCAGATAGTGAGCCGCTGGGCTAAAAGGAATGAAGTGTACATCTCATATCTCAACTACATTTACTAGTCACATGTTATTGTACAATTACAGCCCTATGCCAGGGGCAAGAGCAATCCTCGGTGGATCTTTGTGGCCATGCATATAATAATGTTGAAAAGGACACCAAGATATACCATAGTCGATATTCAACTTATGGTTTAGTAAAATTGGTGCCAGGATATGCCATAAAATATAGTTTTATAAAAAGCGATAAAATATTGGTTAATTGACTGATATTGTACTACTTAATTCATAGAGTAAAATATCTGTAATATTTACTGATACTTTACTATGAGTTAACTCTTGCTACTCTTCCTAACCTTAACCCCCTTGGTGGTGCGTAACATTAACACCCCCCCCACCCCAGTGATACCTAACCTTAATCCCCAGTTGTGCCTGACCTTAACCCCCCCAGTGGTGCCTAACCTTAACTTCCCCTGGTGGTGCCTTACCTTAACCCCCCCCCCCCCCCAGTGGTGCCTAACCTTAACTTCCCCTGGTGGTGCCTTACCTTAACCCCCTGGTGGTGCCTAACATTAACAACCCCCCCCCCCGGTGGTTCCTAATCTCAACACCCCCCCCCCCCCCCCCCCGTGATGCCTAACCTTGACCACCCTTGTGTTCCCTAACCTTTAACCTCTCCATGGTGCCTAACCTTAGTTCCCCCAGGTGTTGCCTAACCTTAACCCCCTGTGGTGCCTAACATTAATCATACCTGGTGGTGCCTAGCATTAACCCCCCTGCTGCCTAATCTTAACCCCCCAGTGATGCCTAACCTTAACCCCCCAGTGATGCCTAACCTTAACCCCCCAGTGGTGCCTAACTGTAACCCCCCAGTGGTGCCTAACCTTAGTTCCCCCTGGTGGTGCCTAACCTTAATCCCCTGGTGGTGTGTAACCTAAACCCCCAAGAGTGATGCCAAACTTTAACCTCCCCCGGTGGTGTCTAGCCTCAACCCCCCTCTGGTGGTGCATACCCTGAAAGGATACACGAGGTGAAGACAATAATAGCAGATGTGCTTACCTGGGGCTTCCTCCAGCCCCTAGAAGCCTATGTGTCCCTTACTACAGCTCCGCTCTCGGCCATTCTCCTGGATTCCCTTTTATAGCAGCTCCTGTACATGCCCAATCCTGGAAACACTACTCGTGGGCACGGTCCCCTGGCCGGGTGCATTCTGCCCAGGCTCAGTACTTCTGCGCCCTTTTTATACAGTTGGTTGAGACTATTCCAGTACAATTCAGTCCTCAACATTTGTGCCATCAGAAAACCTGGGCATCCCTCAGATTGAAAGGGGAGACGTCTCTGAAAACCCACCTCTGTGTGTCTGAACTCTGTGAGTGTGCAATAATACAGTTATAACAGTCACATTACCTGTGGATATTTGTAGATCCCACTTACTCCAGCTATAGAGAGTGATGGTGAAGACTCCAAGTGTCCAATGAAAGCCACCACTTTGCTCTTTTGGTTACAGCTGTAATTAGGCACGGCCTCCTCCACCCCGGATATTATACTCAGAGCACTCTGCACAGCTAGGTCTTCTAACATGCAGGCGTCATATATCATGTATCCCAGCGTGATGTTAGGCAGGAGGACAGGTCTACTGTTTATTTCTTCTACAGCAAACATGAAGGCCAGGAGATGCCGCAGATAATGAGCAGTTGGCCTAAAAGTAATAAAAGTGCACGTCTCAAATCTCAACTACATTCATTAGTCAAAGATTACTGTACATTTACAGCCCCATTGGTTCCAAGACAATGAGCTAGTCCTTAACACTAGAGATGTCGCGAACATAGAATTTTCTGTTTGCGATCGCGAACTTCCGCAAAATGTTTGTGACCAGGCGAATATGGCAAACCACAAACACTGGTCCACATGACAGCCCAGGGGCCCCAGGTCTCTCTCACTCACTGGGGCCCCCAAACCACCATGCGACACCTAGAGGAAAGTGCGGGCAAGCCCTGGACCTCTCACCTCCAGGGAACTCACCCCACCACCTCTAAACTGAATGCCAACTGCAACAGACACAATTGCTAACTTCCAGTCAGAGCAATATCCTGCCTCTATCTGGCCAACAGACGCTTGTCAGCCAATCAGGTGCACTGTCATACACCCTTTGCCTGCTGTACCATACCTAGCAGGAATTACATAGATTAGCATTCAGGTGGGAGGCTTCGGTTGGACGCAATCGTAAATTGCGTCGTTTAACAGGGACGCCCCGTGTAGGCACATCTCCCACACGGTCCCCTCCCTAACCACTCACCTGTCAACCGCATCGTAGAAGCTGCAAAAAATAAAATTTAAAATCACAAACACTGGTCCACATGACAGCCCAGGGGCCCCAGGTCTCTCTCACTCACTGGGGCCCCCAAACCACCATGCGACACCTAGAGGGAAGTGCAGGCAAGCCCTGAACCTCTCACCTCCAGGGAACTCACCCCACCACCTCTAAACTGGGCTGTCATGTGGACCAGTGTTTGTGATTTTAAATTTTATTTTTTGCAGCTTCTACGATGCGGTTGACAGGTGAGTGGTTAGGGAGGGGACCGTGTGGGAGATGTGCCTACACGTGGCGTCCCTGTTAAACGACGCAATTTACGATTGCGTCCAACCGAAGCCTCCCACCTGAATGCCAATCTATGTAATTCCTGCTAGGTATGGTACAGCAGGCAAAGGGTGTATGACAGTGCACCTGATTGGCTGACAAGCGTCTGCTGGCCAGATAGAGGCAGGATATTGCTCTGACTGGAAGTTAGCAATTGTGTTTGTTGCAGTTGGCATTCAGTTTAGAGGTGGTGGGGTGAGTTCCCTGGAGGTGAGAGGTCCAGGGCTTGCCCGCACTTCCCTCTAGGTGTCGCATGGTGGTTTGGGGGCCCCAGTGAGTGAGAGAGACCTGGGGCCCCTGGGCTGTCATGTGGACCAGTGTTTGTGATTTTAAATTTTATTTTTTGCAGCTTCTACGATGCGGTTGACAGGTGAGTGGTTAGGGAGGGGACCGTGTGGGAGATGTGCCTACACGTGGCGTCCCTGTTAAACGACGCAATTTACGATTGCGTCCAACCGAAGCCTCCCACCTGAATGCTAATCTATGTAATTCCTGCTAGGTATGGTACAGCAGGCAAAGGGTGTATGACAGTGCACCTGATTGGCTGACAAGCGTCTGCTGGCCAGATAGAGGCAGGATATTGCTCTGACTGGAAGTTAGCAATTGTGTTTGTTGCAGTTGGCATTCAGTTTAGAGGTGGTGGGGTGAGTTCCCTGGAGGTGAGAGGTCCAGGGCTTGCCCGCACTTCCCTCTAGGTGTCGCATGGTGGTTTGGGGGCCCCAGTGAGTGAGAGAGATCTGGGGCCCCTGGGCTGTCATGTGGACCAGTGTTTGTGATTTTAAATTTTATTTTTTGCAGCTTCTATGATGCGGTTGACAGGTGAGTGGTTAGGGAGGGGACCGTGTGGGAGATGTGCCTACACGGGGCGTCCCTGTTAAACGACGCAATTTACGATTGCGTCCAACCGAAGCCTCCCACCTGAATGCTAATCTATGTAATTCCTGCTAGGTATGGTACAGCAGGCAAAGGGTGTATGACAGTGCACCTGATTGGCTGACAAGCGTCTGCTGGCCAGATAGAGGCAGGATATTGCTCTGACTGGAAGTTAGCAATTGTGTTTGTTGCAGTTGGCATTCAGTTTAGAGGTGGTGGGGTGAGTTCCCTGGAGGTGAGAGGTCCAGGGCTTGCCCGCACTTCCCTCTAGGTGTCGCATGGTGGTTTGGGGGCCCCAGTGAGTGAGAGAGATCTGGGGCCCCTGGGCTGTCATGTGGACCAGTGTTTGTGATTTTAAATTTTATTTTTTGCAGCTTCTATGATGCGGTTGACAGGTGAGTGGTTAGGGAGGGGACCGTGTGGGAGATGTGCCTACACGGGGCGTCCCTGTTAAACGACGCAATTTACGATTGCGTCCAACCGAAGCCTCCCACCTGAATGCTAATCTATGTAATTCCTGCTAGGTATGGTACAGCAGGCAAAGGGTGTATGACAGTGCACCTGATTGGCTGACAAGCGTCTGCTGGCCAGATAGAGGCAGGATATTGCTCTGACTGGAAGTTAGCAATTGGGAATATGGCAAACCGCCATAGACTTTAATGGGCAAGTGTATTTTAAAACCTACAAAGACTGTTTCTGGCCACAAAAGTGATGGGAAAGTTGTTTTAAGGGGTCTAACACCTGGGCTGTGGCATGCCAGAGGGGGAGCCACAGAATATTACGGAGTTGACGCAAAGTTGTGTTTTAATCCCTAAAGGGCAGAAATCACATTATGCCCAGCTCTGGGTGTCAGTGGGCTGTGGAGTGTCTCACACAGAGGGATACAATAGGACTATCAGAATATAGTGAAATAATAATGCACTGCAGTGATTCTGTGCCTGTAACTGAATGAGGCAACAGCAGTAGTGTGCACACAGCTCTGGGTGTCAGTGGGCTGTGGAGTGTCACACACAAAAAAAACACAGGAGACCGATGTGCTAGCCCTCAAAAGACCTCAGCTCAGCAGCAAATTAGGCTGCAGCCGCCAAGCTGTGGGGTGGCCAATGGCAACCAGGTGAGGATGGCCACAGAGCTTAGGAAGACTTTAGAAAAACAAAAACTGCCATAACGGAGTGGGCAGAGTTTCTAACATTAATGAATTATGGGTGAATAAGTGTAACACCGACCGATCCTGGCAGCAATAGTAGAGAGTCTTACATTGTAGGAGAGCCTTACTTTGTAGCATTTTACACTGTTGTTCTTTTTTAAAGTGACTCTGAAGCAACAAAAGTGCCCCTAGGGGGTACTTACCTTGGGAGGGGGAATCTTCTGGATCCTAAAGGTCCTTAAAAGCCTTATTCAGTCACATGTAGTGCCAGCAGTTCAGCAACCAGAGGTGGTGATGTGTGCTTTTGAGGGAGAGACATGATGAGCAGTGCTGCATCCTCCTCCAGAGCAAAGAGACCCAGTGAAAGAGATACTGACATATCTGGGATGGATCTTTAGTGACCGTGAGTCTCTACATAAATTACAAAGGCCGTTTGTGAACTGGAG
This sequence comes from Hyperolius riggenbachi, assembly GCF_040937935.1. Lineage (NCBI taxonomy): Eukaryota > Metazoa > Chordata > Amphibia > Anura > Hyperoliidae > Hyperolius > Hyperolius riggenbachi. Next base: position 21,591,699 of record NC_090649.1, read on the forward strand.
GCAAGGGGAGGAGGAGCCATTGCTGCCGTTTGCTAATGCACTGCAGGACATTATGGCAGCTGCAAAAAAGAAAAGACACCTTAGGGCGACATGTGCGGCAGAAGCCCAATGTATGTTTAAAGGATACCCGAACTGGCATGTGACATGATGAGATAAACATGTGTATGTACAGTGCCTAACACACAAATAACTATTCTGTGTTCTTTTTTTTTTCTTTCTCTGCCTGAAAGAGTTAAGTATCAGGTATGTAAGTGGCTGACTCAGTCATGACTCAGACAGGAAGTGACTATAGTGTGACCCTCGCTGATAAGAAATTCCAACAATAAAACACTTTCCTAGCAGAAAATGGCTTCTAAGAGCAAGAAAGAGATAAAAAGGGGAAAATCTTATCAGTGAGGGTCACATTGTAGTCACTTCCTGTCTGAGTCAGGACAGAGTCAGCCACTTACATACCTGATATTTAACTATAAAAAGAAAAAAAGGAACACAGCATAGCTATTTGTGTGCTAGCCACTGTACATACACATGTCTATCTCATTATGTCACATTTCAGTTCGGGTATCATTTAAAGGAGCAGTTCCTCCAGGGACTCTGGTCATGGAGAGTGAAGGAGAAACTTGCCAGTAATAAAAATATTCCTTTCTCAGAGTTACTCAGTCTGGCCACTGCTCCTCAGGGGAGGAAGATGCAGTGACATCACCAAAGTCATGGGTGGAGGCAAGAGAGAGAGTGACATCACCAAAGTCATGGCTGGAGGCAAGAGAGAGACAGGGGTGTGGACTACTTGTGGCACTGCTGACCATGATTTGCAGAACATCTACAAGAGGTGGTCAGAAATATAACAGCTTCTATGAATCAACTACAGGAGCAGATGCGTACGTACAAAAAGGGCGCCCGGACAAAAAGGGTGCGGGGTGTAAACGCTAATTAATAATTAATCATTAATAGGCTTTATAAAAATAGTGTGCTATATCTCGTTTACAAATAATGTTTTACAAAATTATAAATCATTAAATAATGTTTATAAAATCGGCAATTGTGAAAACGTTAATCTTCCCTGTTTCAAAAGTTAAACTTATAATTACGTTTATTAAAAAAACAATAATATATGTTTAATTGTTATAATTGTATATTATTGTGAATAACCTTCATTTATGGTTTGTTCTTATAATAAAATCTGAAAATATTCTTTATAACAATGATATAAATATAACTACGTTCGTAATAAGTGTTGTAAAACATTAGTAATTATTACTAAAATTTTACTAAAACTATACCTAAGCCTACTCTCACACAGAACCAGGGGCGTAGCAATAGGGGGTGCAGAGGTAGCGACTGCATCGGGGCCCCTTGGGCCAGAGGGGCCCGAAAGGGCCCTCCCTCAACTACAGTATTAGCTCTCTATTGGTCCTGTGCTCATAATAATCACTTCTATAGATACTTTAAATAGTGGAAATCATTAACAAGCTGTTCTCCATCCCCTTCTTGCACCTCTTATATTGTGGTTGTCCTTGGCAGGTTTTGGTGCGCTGGATCAATTGTTATGTATAGAGTGCTTGGGGGGCCCCATTGTAAAACTTGCATCGGGGCCCAAAGCTCCTTAGCTACGCCACTGCACAGAACCCTCCCTGTACCTATCCCTAACCCCTAGACCCCCCTGGTGGTGCCTAAACCTAAGACCCCCCTGGTGGTGCCTAAACCTAAGACCCCCCCTGGTGGTGCCTAAACCTAAGACCCCCCTGGTGGTGCCTAGACCTAAGACCCCCCTGGTGGTGCCTAAACCTAAGACCCCCCTGGTGGTGCCTAAACCTAAGACCCCCCCCCCCTTTATTATGTGGATAATAATGTTTTACTAATTGTGGCTGCAAAAAATATATTGCAATTTACGTTACGTACTGATCGCTTTATTTTGTGAATAATAATGTTTTACAAACAGTAAGGGATAAAACTTTAAATAATGTTTTAATTAGTTAAATTAGATAAATATGTTTAGTATTTTTATAAACGTTATTCGGCATGGGTGCATTTTATAAACGTAAATCACCACAAGCACACTTATAAATCATTAAAAATCTCCGGGCGCCGTTTGTAAACTTTATTTATTTCCGGAGCCCTTTTTTCCTGCTCGGCGCCCATTAAACGTTATTTATTATGAGAGTGAATGGCGGCGCCCTTTTTGTCCACTAGCTGCCTACGCCCTTTTTTCCCGCTTTCGCCTGTTACAACTGGAGTACCAGAAGAAGCAGAGTGAAGCTCTACCAGCAAGGCATAGGATGGGCAGTACCGAATACTATGTGTCCTATCTCATACTTCTCACAAGTCCTGTATGTGCCAAATCCAAATCCAGGCACAACACAGTCGTACTCAACAAATAAACATGATTCTGATTCTGCATAAAGCTATGAATTATTGGATATTGACTGGTTGAGTGTTGTTTGCATACTATAGTAAACAGGAGTGGGTGGATCCTACCCTTTTGGCACACTCACAGTCTTGTCCTGCAGAATGTTTTGTTGATGCTCCACAGAGTCTTAAAGGGAACCTGAAGTGATAGGGATATGGAGGCTGCCATATTTATTTCCTGTTATACCCATACCAGTTGTCTGACTTTCCTGCTAATCTATTTGGCTGCAGAAGTGTCTAAATCACACCAGAAACAAGTATGCAGCTAATCTTGTCAGATCTGACAATAATGCCAGAAACACCTGATCTGCTGCATGCTTGTTCAGAGTCTATGGCTAAAAGTATATAGGTGGCCACTAACGGTCCAATTTTTAGTGAAAAATTGTTCGCGTGATCAAAAATTCTGATCGGATTAGTTGTAAATAATCTCTGTTGATGAGCACAATCGATTAGGAGTGATTATAAACATAGTCATCCGATTGGATTTTCATCAAACCGAAATTTGGATTTTCTTGTTGGTTGTGATGGGAAGCAAAGATTGGTTCACTGATGGTGTAGTGAATGATTTTTCTTCTGATCAGACTTATCTGATCCCTCTAACAATATTTCGCTAGAATTTGGATCGTTAGTGGCTATCTTTAGAGGCACAGGATCAGCAGGATAACCAGGCAACTGGTATTGTTTAATAGGAATTAAATATGGCAGCCTCCACATACCTTTTGCTACAGTTGTGCTTCAACCAATTGGATGCCAATTGGCAGTCGCAAGGTGGCTCCGACAGGACCGCCTAACGCCAAAAGGTGTCAAGTCCTCTGGGAGGAGAACTCCGCTCCGAGATAAGCCTGCCAGTCCGTGATCGTGGCTGGCAGGCCATTAGGAGTAAAAAATCCTGCTATTTTGCTTTGCACAGGAGGGGTGTCTCTAGCCATTTTGTCACTCCAGGCGAGAAAACCTGTGGCAATCTTTCACCAGAAAATAATCATAACGCAGCAATGATTCACTTAAAATAATCGTACTGCAACAATCTTTCACCAGAAAATAATCATAACGCAGCAATGATTCACTTAAAATAATCGTACTGCGGCAATCTTTCACCAGAAAATAATCATAACGCAGCAATGATTCACTTAAAATAAACGTAATGCGGCAATCTTTCACCAGAAA